>NW_027411644.1:32201438-32373938 GCF_047663935.1 Musca autumnalis | reverse complement strand
CCATTCGACATGTTCATCAAAGGACAATGGGCTTTTCTTAAAGTCAAAAAGGCACTTTTTGTACAATAACATGACCCACTAATTAAAATGCAATACATTTTCAATTGTAATCATAACCTCGAGGAATCCTTGGGAAAAATTTATTTGTCAAAAAGAACATTCCATCAAAACACAAATAAAACAGCTATCACTCACTCACTATTTTTATTGTCCATGGCTACATTTTCATGCAAATTCTAAAGGCAAAGAAAAAACGAAATGTCGCTACAACTTAACAAGCGAATAAAATTTCGAAAATTGCCTTAGTTTAAATGTAACACAAATCAAAGGTTCAAAATTAAAATAACAAAAGTCCATTTGAGGATAACATGCAAATTACAAGGCTTCACATATTATCCGGCAGCCCGGTAGCATTGTATTTGCAAAGAAAAGTTAATGGAAATCAATTTCAATTTCTTCAAATGCATATCCTTTCTTTGTAATAAGATATCCTTGTAAATCATTGGCAAAATATGCAAATTCCTTTGTGTGCATTTGTGTTTGTGTTGTGATTTACAAATTCGTTACAATGGTTTTACATGAAGAAGGATCAGCATTTTGTTAACACGCCCGAGATTTACAACTTTATTATTTTGCTCTCAATCGAGTTCAAGGCAGTAAGACAAGATATTTCTCTTCTCTGCTTTTCAAGGATATGCAAATGTTTGACTTGTTTAATTTTTATGCAAATTTGTGTAAAACGTTGCCTTTTATTGGCAATATTTTTTTTGTTTTGTGCAATAACAAAGGTGACAAACCCCTAAACATGGTGTAGGGCTCTGTCAGTCAGTCAGCCAGCCAGCTTAGCTCCTTCTTTCATTCACCCATTTCTGCATTCATTCTTAAATTCCCTCTGACCTGACTTGACATCAATGAATATCAACTAGTTCAGGAAATTTGCATGAAAGGGTTGTTCGCAACGTACGATCACGATCTTCATCACTATCGGTATCAACCATTAAACCAGAAATGGAAATTAAAAATCAATTGAATTTTGTAATCGATCCGCAAGCACACACACACACGATGGCATAATCGATACAAAGTCATGTTTTCATGATTGCCATAATTTGCATAGAATAACTTTGTTGTAAAGAGGAACATGTAGACAAGGGTGAAAATTGGTATAATTGTAACATATAACGGTAATAATATCTCTTTGAAGATCGCCACGAAGCTGACTTAAGTTGTACCTATAACGTATTTCATAATTTCAGTATAAAAACAAGTAAGAACGGCTTTAAGTTCGGCCGGGCCGAACTTGTTATACCTTCCACCACGAGTGGTATTGAAGTAAAATGGAACAATTAGTTTCCTTTCGTTTATGATGAAGACTTTATACCAAATTTCTGCAATTTCGTTAAAACAATGTCGCTAACCTTCAAAATACCGAAATTTTGGAGGTACCTTTCTATGGGGGCTATATGAATGCGTTCATATGGAAATTTTTATACCTCAAATGAGGACTATATACCAAATTTCAGCTTTTTTCGAAGGATTAGTAAGGCCACAACCTTCGACGAAGACTAAATACCAAATTTCAGCCATTTCAGAGGAATATTGAGGCCATAACCTTCAAAATACCGAAAATCGGGAGGTACCGCTCTATGGGGGCTATATGAAGGCCAACAAAATTCTGGGGGAAATTTTTACATCCCCAACGAAGACTAAGACCAAATTTCAACCATTTAGGTGTTATAATGAAGCTAAAACCTTCAAAATACCGAAAATCGGGTGGTACGGATCTATGGGGGCTATATCAAAACCTGGACCGATATAGCCCGTTTGCAATACCAAACATCCTTGGAGTAATAGATACTTCTATACCAAATTACAAAGCTCTACCTTAAAAATTGCGAGCTGTATCTTGATTTCAACAGACGACTTAGAATTTTACCCTGATCAAGAATATAACTACTTTATAGGGCCTCCGATGAATAGTTCGATGTGTTACAAACGAAATGACAAATTTAATTATACCCTCCATATTATGGTTGTGTGTCCTGAAGTTGTGGTCTCCCGAAAATTCACTATAAAAAGTGGTCACTGAGGCAAATTACTAACAAATTACAACTCAATCCCACGGCAGCGGGTTCTTTCGTACCGGATTGACCCGGAACAACACAAAATCATCGTTCTGGTTAGCGGCTGCCACCTCAGTGTACATATGTTTGTATTTATTTCGTTTTTCTGTGTTGGGAGCAGCATATCCCGGAATGCCTGCTCCGAATTCTTTTGGTCCGTGCCGGGACGGAGGAAAACCCAGGACCAATATATCTGTGCTCAGTTTGTCACATCCGCATCTTCACCCACATCCAACCTTCGGTGAGATGCAAGAGATGTCAGGAGTGGGTGCATCTAAGGGGTTGCTCTGGACTTGTCCACGTGAGGGACTACGACAGGGACTATGTAGCTGCATGCTGCGTGACAGGGTCCCCAGTGAGTCGTCGTCGGATTACGAAACTCACTTGTCATCTGACTACGAAACTCCCCCGCAGTCCCCTCGACAACAACCGCACACGCAGCCTTTAACACCAGACGTTGTTGTCCCAATCCCAGAGAATGCATCCTTTTTCCAATTTAATTTCAATGGACTCCGAGGTAAGATCAAGGAAATAGTAGATTTCATGTGCCGGAAAAAAATCAAGTTTGCGGCGGTGCAAGAAACTAAGCTCAAAAAAACTATAGCTCACAACGTTGTGATGGTTACAACGTGTTAAGGAAAGATCGCACCAGAAGTGGAGGTGAGGGATTAGCTTTCCTATTGCACCAGTCTGTCCAATACAGACCTATCTCGCTTGAGCCTGTCTCTAATGACCCGTACATGGAATGTATGGGGGTAGCAGTCAGGTGTGGAACTGCCGAGATAGAGTTGCTGAACGTATACATCCCGCCGAGAAATAGCTGTATCTCAGATTATGTGCCTAACATTAGCCCGCTTTTGGAAGGTCATAATAGTCTGGTCCTGGGGGACTTTAATGCGCATCATGAAATGTGGCATTCGGCCCTCGGAAACGACCAGAGAGGTACAGCGCTGGCTGAGCAGATTGACAGTTCTACATTTTGCACGGTCAATGAGGAGGCCCCTACCAGAATTAGAGGAGAGTGTCACAGTTCGCCTGACATAACCATCGTGTCACCTGGTCTGACAAATGACGTTACCTGGCAACCCGTCATTTCCCTTGGATCAGACCATCTCACACTGCGAAATATGGGAAGTTTAGTGGAACTTTAAGGAATTTTTAAAGTACATAAAATGAATTAAATTTTAATTGAATTCGTTAGCTAAGTACTCCACTGCAAATGACCCATACTCAGTTTAGCGATTTACTCCGCGAAACGACTTAAAAATGCACTTAAAGTTGCACTTTCGTTTCATAATTTTTTGTTTCTAAAAAATATAATTTGGATTCATTAAAAAATAGCGTGGCGCGGACAAATGGTAAGTCAGTATGCCATGATTTATTTTTCTTAATATTTTACAAAACTATTATAATAGTTTACTCTTAAAAAAAATGCAAAAAACGCTTATTGTTTTCGTGCAATTTTAATCGGAAAGAAGTGCTTTTTTGAAGTTTTCAGAATAATTTTTTTTATTTTCCGTGGATATTTCAAAAGTGATTCCCGTACATTCACGTTTTAAGATATATATGATCTGAAAGATTGGGGTCTCCTCTGTTCGCAAAGCCATAAAACAGCTGCGGTAACGTGCGGTCTTCGGAGAAATTCAATTTTTTTTAAAATGACTTCGGAAACTTCATTTAATTGCATTTTCGAAATTGGAAGGTAAACGCGGCGATGAACGCCGTTGTTGACTGTGTTTTGAAGAAATGGACTCACTAATATTAACAAATGATGATTTCTGTTAAATTAAGAATCCTCTCGCAATTTTTAATAGTTTTGACCTGTAAATGTTGGTGATTTATATATAGTGCAACATTTTTGAATGCTGTGGTGCAAATACCAATATACGTTAAAAATAGTAATGCAGTTCCAACCTGAACTTGATCTGCGAGACATTATAATTAAAATTAATGGCACAGACCTGCTAAATAGACCGATAAACATTATAGATACAAATGAAAACAAACAGTTATTGACATTTTACTCCTTAATGGATGTGTAGGGTTGTGGGGCTTCACCCAGAAGTGGACCTATGTTGACAGCTTTTATGTGAGGAGGATTTTTATTCGCTAACATCTTAAAATGTACATTTGCAGCAAAATCTGTTGCAATTTTTGTCTTCAACATTTAAAATACCTAATATGAGGGAACCCGTCATATGGGGGCTAAACCAAAAACGCGTACCTACGATGTTAATATTTCGCACAGATGTTTTCTATTTATGAAGAACATAAAATGCCGAAATACAACCAAATACGTTGGAAAATGTGCCTGTAACATTTAAAATATATCCCATCGACCGGTACCGTTCAATGGGGTCTATACCAAAACGCGAACCTATATTGAAAATATTTTGTACATAAGTTTTCTATCCGCTGAAAACTCAATATACCAATTTGCAGCAAAATCGATTGAAAAATTAATGTAAAACGTAAAAACGACAGCCGCCGTTACATGAACGCTACGGGAAACCGCGGGCCTATGTGGCCCAATTTAAGCACCACAATTTCCACTAATATAAGAAACATTTTCGCAAAATTTTAGGAATCTACGCCCTTTACTTTAAAAGTTATTAGTAAAGTTCCGCTAAAGTGCTCATATTTCGCACTGTGCATCTCCCCATAATTGTCTCCATTTGCAGACCACCCGATTTCATTACGGGTTTCAGAGAGTTCACCAATCACCGCTTCAGAGAACTGCCCAATCCTTCTGGTGTTCGGGTAGCGGAAAGGACGTTCCGAGACAGCATCACTGCTGCAGCCGCTCGCCATATCCCTGCTGGTCGAATACCCGAAGTAAGACCAAACTTCCCAGCAGAGGCGACGGGATTAGCAAATGAGCGTGATGAGCTTCGCCGAACCAACCCCAATGACCCCAGAGTCAGGGAGCTGACACTGGAAGTTAACAGGCTGGTCGGCGAGCATAAGCGGAACAAGTGGTTAAATCATCTGAAGAGTTGCAACATTGGAGCCGGTATAGGTGAATTGTGGGCAACGGTTAAGTCACTCTCGAACCCTGGAAGAAGGGAAGATAGGACCTCAGTCACGTTTAGCGACGTTACGTGGACTGACCCGAAGAGGTGCGCAAGTTATTTCAATCGACAGTTTGCCGAGCACTCTGAGAGTGACAGGGCGAAGAGAAGAGTATTACGTCGCATCAGATCTCTTCCTGTCGAGGAGGAACCACCACAGTTTACAATGGATGATGTTGCCAATGCCATCAGGAACGCTAAATCATCCAAAGCGTTGGGCCCTGATGGAATCTCCATGGTAATGCTGAAGCAGCTGGATGAGCCGGGAGTGGAGTATCTCACTAAAGTTCTCAAATTGTCGCTATCCACCCTCATTGTTCCCGAAGTCTGGAAAATGGGCAGGGTGGTCCCACTACGGAAGCCAGGCAAGGATGCCAGCAAAAGTGAATCGTACAGGCCGATTTCGCTTTTGTCGCCCGTAGCAAAGATCCTTGAGGCCTTAGTCCTCCCCAGTATCAGAAACAGCTATCAAATTGCCGAACATCAGCATGGATTCCGTAAGCATCACAACACGACAACTGCGCTGCACGCCATTACCATACATATTTGTCAAGGACTCAACCAGAGACGGCCGTGCGATAGAACAGTGATGGTGGCGCTTGACTTATCAAAAGCCTTTGATACAGTCAAGCACTTCACGCTGTTTGAGGACATTGAGCAGACAACCCTCCGGCCAAGCTTGAAACGTTGGATCGTCAATTATATGTATGGACGCAAGTCGTACGTGGAATTCAGGAACAAGAAGTCCAAACCCCGTAGAGTGAAACAGGGAGTTCCCCAATGTGGGGTGATATCTCCGGAACTGTTTCACCTCTACCTCTCCTGTATTCCGCCCCCTCCAGACGGCATCGAGATCGTAACGTATGCGGTTGATTGCACTATCCTGGCGTCGGGTACCTATCCTGATGACATCTGTGAGGGACTGAACAACTATTTAACCGATCTTACCACATTTTTTCATTCGTTCACCACATGGACAGCGCAGTTTGGAAGAGAATTGAATGCGTGGTCGACGGTAGCAGAATCCCGACCACAAACTGTCCCAAAATTTCAGGGGTCACATTCGACACTACTTTCAAGTCGTGCGCGTACGCCACAGCTATCTGCGACAAACTGAAAAGTAGGAACAAGGTCCTCAAGTCCCTAGCCGGCAGCACTTGGGGTGCAGATAAAGAAACCTTGTTGACCACCTATAACGCGATAGGGTCGGTCGGTGGAAAGCTATGCGGCGCCAGTCTGGTCCCCGAGATTATGTGATACGAATTGGAAAAAGATTCAAAATTGCCAGAATTCCGCCCTGAGAATAGCAACAGGGTGCCTCCTCAAATCTTCAGTGGACCATCTACATGAGGAGACAAAGATTCTTCCAGTAAAGCAACACAATGAGATGCTTTCGTTGCAGTACCTGCTTGGATGTTATCGTGTAAGCCATCCCAATCACCATCTTGTGGGTAGGCCCGACACATACAGGCAGATCAGAAAGGATACCCATGCTCTAGAGGGAGAGGTCCAACGACACAGGCGAGAACCCCTAGATCAACAACCGTATCAAGCAGGTTTAAATAGTATTCACACGGATGCAGTTGCCAAGGCCTTAAGCAATTATAGTGTGAATAAATTCCTCGAAATACATCCCCCATCTATTGCAGCTGAGGAGCGTCAGCTGACACGACAAACTAGAGTAGTTTTGGCTCAACTACGCTCGGGATATTGCAGTCGCCTAAATTCTTATTGGGCGGAAATCGACCGCGCCGTGCAAGACATCTGCCCAGTATGTGGCATGGGCCCGCACGACACAAAACACCTTTTCAACTGCCCAGCCAAACCTACTCATCTAACTCCAGTGGATCTGTGGTTACATCCCATCGAAACAGCCACTTTCCTGGAACTGGAGATAGACCCAGAGCCAGATTGAACAGAAGAACGAACATACAAACATAATAACAAACACTGTTACAACAACAACAACTAACAAATTACTAACGATTTGCAATTAACAGAAACTACCTCCGACTATTTACTACGAAGTTATGGCCTTCACTTTCTCCAAAAATCTCAAAAAGAAAATTATAAGATTTAAGGTAATAATATTTAGCCGGACTATAATATTAAACCAAATTTGCAACTAACAGATTTTAATAAAAAAACAAGTGAACCAAGGCTATAGTCGGGTCGGGGCCGACTATGTGATACCCTACACCACTACACCTGTTCATAAGCTTTTGACTAATAAAATTCAAAATATTAAAATTGGGATAGCTTAGCGCCTTTGCTCTAAATGTCTTCATTAACACAGGTCAATTTTTTTGAAACGCATTTAAGTGCATCGACAGTACAACCCAAATAAAAAATGGAAAAGTGGGATGTATGCCAACCATCAATAGGCTTCTTTCTCTGTTAGACCCCCATCAACCCCCAAAATTTCGTGAGGATCCGATCAAAATTTCGTAGTGTGATTGCACAAAAATGGAAAAAGGGATGCATTACCGATTATTGCGATATCTCCGTTGTTTGACCACCTATGACAACCTACTTCACATCGTTGTAAAGGTGATATTTTCTACTTTCCTTGCCAGGTTTTGCTTTCGATATACCTCCTAGATAAAGGAGATATTAACTTTGAAATAAAACGTTTTCCTTTTTTCCAAATATTTTTTTTTGTCACATTCCGACCCCTGAATAATATCCGACCATTATCAAAAATCAAAAGGTTTTTTCCTCTGTGGGACCCCTAATAACACCCAAAATTTCGTGACGATCCGATCAAAATTGAGACCTGTAGCGTGATTTCCCAAAAAGTGGAAAAATGGGATGTATTACCTACTATTGCGATATCTCCGTTATTTGGTCACCTACGCCGACCTAGTTTACATCATTGTTAAGATGGGATCTTCTACTTTCACATCCAGGCTTTGCTTTTGGAAAGTCCCCAACCAAAGCTGTGATAATCGTCATTATAATTAAAATCGCAAAAAAGAAAAGTTGGTTTTTATTTGCAACTATTGTGATATCTTCGTTGTTTGATCACCTACGAGAACCTACTTTTCATCATTAGAAAGGCGATATTTTCTACTTTTATTGTCAGGTTTTGCCTTTGATATACGCCGTATAGAAGCTGAGATATTCGCTTTGGAAAAAAAAAACGTTGTCCTTTTATCCACATAAGTTTTTTGCCCATTCCGACCCCTAAATATTATCCGACCATCACCAAAATCAATAGGCTTCTTCCCCTCCGACACCCCCATCAACATCCAAAATTTCGTGACGATCCGATCAAAATTGCGACCTGTAGCGTGATTACAAGGTTTAGATGGACAGACGGACAGACGGACGGACGGACACACATAGCCAGATCGACTCAGCTCGTCGAGACATTCATCTATACTTATAAAAGAGTTCAGTAATGATGACTCACTGACTCACTGATTCACTGACTCACTGACTGACTGACTGATAATCAACGCCCAGACTAAACGGCTAAAGCTAGAATCTTGAAATTTTGGGTGAGGGTCACTCTTGGTCCGAAGGTGTCAGATAAGGCTGGATTTTTGGAAATTCGAACTAGAACTGTACTAAAAGTACTAAAAGGTACTAAATATGGTACCCTTTGTATTAGGCAAACGCGAAGAGCTAGAATTCTGAAATTTGGAATGAGGTTCACTGATGGAGAGTTAGAAAGGTGTACCAAATGGTTTTTGGAAATTCGAACTATAAGTGTACGAAAAGTACTAAAAGTTACTAAATTTAGTACTATTTGGTATTACGTGAACGGATAGAGCTAAAATCTTGAAATTTGGAATGAAAATCAAGGTTTAGAAGATGAGTTGATAAAGGAGGTGGTTTTGAAAACGTGTACTCATGTGTACGAATAGTACTAAATGGTACTAAATTTGGTACAATTTGAATTTGGGCGAACCTATAAAGTTGGAATTCTGAAATTTGGAATTACTATTACTGTTGGAGCATAGGTTTGAGATATGGAGGTAGTTTTCGAAATTCGTACATATGGGTACGAAAGGTACTAAATAGTACCAAATAAGGTACAATTTGAATTTGGGGGAACGGCTGGTATCCTGAAATTTAGAATTAGGATAACAGTCGGGGTGTAGGATAGAGGTATTTTGGAAATTCGTACTTTTGGGTACGAAAAGTACTAAATGGTACCAAATTTGGTACAATATGAATTTAAGTGATCGGATAGAGCTGGAATAGTGAAATTTGGAATTAAGATTACTATTGGAGTGTGGGATTGGGATACTTTTGGAAATTCGTACTTATGGCAACGAAAAGTACTAAATGGTACCAAATTTGGTACAATTTGGATTTGGGTAATCAGATACATTTGGAATCCTCAAATTCGAAATTAAGATTACTTTTGGAGTGCTCGATAGAGGTAGGTTTGGAAATTCGGACCTATGGGAAAAAAGTACTAAATTGTACTAAATTTGGTACAATTTTGATTACGGTAATCTGATGCAGCAGTAATTCTGAAATTTGGAATTAAGATTACTGTTGGCGTGTAGGATTGAGGTAGTTGTGGTTATTCGTACTCTTAGGTACGAATAGTACTAAATAGTACCAAATTTGATACAATTTGGATTTGGGTGAACGGATATAACTGAAATTCCGAGATTTGGAATAAGGAGTACTATTGGAGTGTAGGATTGATAAAGTTTTGGAAATTTTTAGTTATGGGTAGGAAAAGTACTAAATTTGGTACAATTTAGATTTCAATGATGGGATACATTTGGAATCGTGAAATTCGGAATTAAAATTGCTGTTGGAGTGTTGAAAGAGGGAGGTTTGCAAATTCGTACTTTGGATACGAAAAGTACTAAATGGTATCAAATTTGGTACAATTTGGACTACTGTGATCGGATGCAGCTGTAATCCCGAAATTTGGAATTAAGATTACTGTTGGCGTGTAGGATTGAGGTAGTTGTAGAAATTCGTACTCATGGGTACGAAAGTACTAAATGGTACCAAATTTGGTACAGTTTGCATTTTGGTGAACGGATATAGCTGGAAACCCGAGATTTGGAATAAGGAGTACTGTTAGAGTGTAGGATTGATAAAGTTTTGGAAATTTGTAGTTATGGGTAGGAAAAGTACTAAATAGTACTAAATTTGGTACAATTTGGTTTTCAGTGATAGGATACATTTGGAATCGTGAAATTCGGAATTAAAATTGATGTTGGAGTGTTGATAGAGGTAGGTTTAGAAATTCGTACTATGGATACGAATAGTACTAAATGGTACCAAATTTGGATTTGAGTTATCGGATATATCTGGAATCCTGAAATTCGGAATTAAGCTTATTGTTTGAACATAGCACTGAGGTAGTTTTGAAAATTTGTACTTATGGGTACGAAAAGTACTAAATGGTACTAAATTTGGTACAATTTGGATTTCGGTGATCTGATGTAGCTGCCATCCTCAAGTTTGGAATTAAAATACCTGTTGAATTGTAGGATTGATAAAATTTTGGAAATTTTTAGTTATGAGTAGGAAAAGTACTAAATAGTACTAAATTTGGTACAATTTGGATTTGAGCGAACGGATAGAGTTGGAATCAAGAAATTTGGAATTAAGATTACTGTTGGAGTGTAGGATTGAGATATGGAAGTAGTTTTTGAAATTCGTACTTATGAGTACGAAAAGTACTAAAATTGGTACAATTTGGATTTAAGCGAACGGCTACAGCTGGAATCTTGAAGTTTGGAATTAAGATTACTGTTGGGGTGTAGGATTGAGGAAGTTTTGGAAATTCGTACTTATATGTACGAAAACTACTAAACGGTACTTAATTTGGTACAACTTGGATTTGAGCGAACGGGTAGAGCTGGAATCAAGAAATTTGGAATTAATATTACTGTTGGAGTGTAGGATTGAGATATGAAAGAAGTTTGGAAATTCGTACTTATGAGTACGAAAAGTACTAAATTTGCTTCAATTTGGATTTGAGCGAACGGCTAGAGCTGGAATCTTGAAGTTTGGAATTAAGATTACTGTTGGGATATAGGATTGAGGAAGTTTTTGAAATTCGTACTTATATGTACGAAAAGTACTAAACGGTAGTATATTTGGCACAACTTGGATTTGAGCGAACGGTTAGAGCTGGAATCTTGAATTTTGGAGTTAATATTACGGTTGGGGTTAGTTTTGGAAATGCGTACTTAGTTTTGGAATTGCGTACTTATGTTTACAAAAAGTACTACATTTTGTACAATTAGGATTTGGGTGAAATTATAGCGCTCGAATCCTAAAATGTGGAATTAGGTACACTTAGGGGTACGAAATGGTTCCATGTATGGTACCATTTTGTATTGGATGAACGGATAGATCTGGATTCGTGAGATTTGGAATTAAGATTACTGTTATCATTTGCTTATAACGTCCAATTTAAGAAATATGTGCCATAAATATACGAAAAGTTGTCAATGGCACAGGATTTGGTACAATTTGTTATTATGTAAAGGGAATTTTGAAATAATAGGAGGAGATTCGTATTTATGTATTTACATGTAAAGTACTTAATAGTTCTATAATTGGTTTTAGGGGAACAGATAGAGCTGGAAATGAGGATGGCGGTTGTTGGGTAGGCCGTATTTGCGCTGAGAACCTCAATTAAAATATCTCCAAAAATGTGGATTGCTCTTGATGTGTAGGCGTGACGAAAATCGAACTAAAGTGGTACGTATTAGTACACAAAATGTTTCCACCATTCTATATTATATATTGTTTATTTGTTTTGTATATTTAACTCATACGAAGTAGCGGGCACTTTGCTAGTTTTGGTATATATAAGTATGGGTCTACGACCATTATTTCGATGCGTTACAAACTTTTTGGCCAAAATCAACTTATAATACCCTCCCCACAAAGTGGTGTAGGGTATAAAAACTTGTAATTTATGTTGTCAATTATATCGAATATCTGTCAAATAAATTACGCATTTTTAATAAAAAAAACTTGTAATTTATGCTGTCAATTCTATTGAATATCTGTCAAATAAATGACGCATTTCTCCAAATCTCTTTTTTTTTGTGCCAGTGTAAACAAAGTGTTAGGCTAATTTTGGTATTTGTGTTCATTAATCCTTATGTATTACAATGCTCAACAAGTCCTGAGGTAATTAATGCAACATTTACGAAATTCCTTGACATAACAACCGACATGCATATCAAGGAATGTCTGCTTAGCAAAGGCACGAGCCACTGACCAGCAGTGGTCAATGGATGGTGTTGAAAATACGGTTTTGGTCACTTTTCCTAAACAAGGGATAAAATTAGAAAACCAACCAAGAATTGTTACACAGTGCTGGTCATCAATTAATGGTCAGTCAGTCGACATTCAGTTACGATGGCTATGTTAAAAGGTTAATTGTAGTGGTTTGGCACGCTTCATATGTACGCCAATGATGTTATGTATAACTGTGGTGGTCATCTTCTTGGGAGATAATTAATTGGGGAAGTGGACATTGTGTTGAATGGTAAAGGCGCTTGCTGTCGATTCGAAGATAATAAATACAACGATTTTTTAGTATTAAATTATAGTACTAAAAGTAAACATTTTGAGATTTGACCTAAGAGACACTAGAGTAAATGCCCTAAGAATAGCTACTGTGATGTGTATAGAACTTGGGGCGAATTGACATAACTTATGCGGAATGTGAAACCACAATTTCAGATTATTGTTGAGTAGCTAGTATTATGGCGCCCAATATTATCTGACCTATGAGAAAACAATTATATTTCAATAGCCTCTGATTTCTCTTAGTATTCAGCAATGACCATACTGTACATTTGTACAAATGAATGAGGCCAAATGTTTTATTTCAAAATGTTCAATTTGTTGGCTTTCAGTTCCCGAGTTTGTATTAGAAACCTCTTCGTTAGGTAAATTACCTTACACCCATTTATTTATTTATTTTTATTTTTTCCTTTTGATTTGAAAACGATTTTTCTAACGGCTACTTAGCTGAAATCTTCTTTTGAAAAAGGACAGACAGTCATCATTGACAAATCCTTTGGAAATAGACAACACGTTAAACATTTTTCCCATGCCATTTGTTTGCTGACGGGGGCACCACCTAAGTGATCTTCGAAATATTTGTATACTTTTTTTCCTATCAAAAAATATCCTTAAAATTATCCTTAAAGAACGAAGAATACGAAAGCGAAATCTAATGCTGCCGATGGGCAATTGGGAGAAGCTACTTAGCATAACAAAGGGATGAAACATCTTAAACGGACTTTGTAGTAACCCTTTGTTTTGGGATGTGAAAATCATTGTACGCACAACCACGGTCTGTCACCGAATACAATGGGATAGCCAGTCAGCCAACAAAACAATAAAAGGGTCAAAACCGGTTTGGACACAACAAACATTAATTTCACTAAAGCTTAGCATCGAAAAAAAAAGTTTCTAAATAAATTAGATAGGAGATAGTTGATGATGATTTGGGAAACCCCTTTGAAGGCTCAGATGGTCTAACAAATGTATGTATGTATGTATCATACCAAAGGTAAAGAGTAGAGAAACGGTCCATGGTCTCTTGACGTCATCAACATTTTAGAATTTGGTCACTGTTTTGTTAGAATGGAAATAATTATAAAAGGATAAATGTTTTGCATATACCCCTGCAAACATTTGCTATCTGTTTCTTGTCAAATGAGTCACTTCAATTAGATTGCACAAACGAATGCGATAGTCGCATTCTTATCCAATAAGATCATGCTCTCGGGAGGAACTGTTCCACTCATTAGATACTTTTTTGAGTGTCTCATTGGACACTGCAGAAAGTTATTAAAACGATAATATGGGTGGTGCAATGGTAAGCATGCTTGCTTTGCAATCTGAATGCCCGGGTTCGATTCCCAGGCCAGTCGACATTTTTTTTGAATGACAAAATTATTATAAGCTATAAAGCATTAATATAAGCTAAAACATTGATAAAAATAATAATAAATAAAAAGAAAAAAATTATTTTTTCTTTCTTTTTTATTTGATTTGATTTAATTTTTTTTTATTTTATGTGTTATTATTGTTGACCCATTGGTCGTTAATCCTTTGTTTGATTTATTTTTGGCTTTTTGGTTCTTTATTTATAATTCATTATATTTTATTATATTTTATACAAGTTATGTTTTTAGAATTTTTGTCGCTCATATTAATTTTTTCATTTGAAAAATGTGATGTCGCCTGACCTGGTAATCGAACCCCGGACATTCAGATTGCAAAGCGAGCATGCCTACCATTGCACCACCGTCTCATATAATCATCTGTGCACAAATGTCTTATTTGTTCAACTTACAACAATTCTAAAAATAAATGTAAGCTGTCTAATTTCTATCCAAATAAAGGATGGAAAATAGATATGTCTATCTAATTTCCGTCCTTCATTGGGATATAAATGAGATAGCTTACATTTATTTTTAGATACATATGTTATTGTTGTTATTTGCCTATCGTATTTTTATCTAAATTTTGACTGAATACGATGCAAATGGGATAACAATGTAATTGTTGTTGTATATTAGACAAATGTCGCATTTTTACAGAAAATTAGACACCAAAAAGATTCTCATTTATAAAATTAGATAAAACTCACTTCCAATTGCTGGCAGGGAAATATCACAAAGGGAGTTTTTTTGTGCTTCTCTATTCACTTCGCAATCCATCTGTTGGGAAAGTTGATACTGGCCCATGCTACTCCTCCCTTTCCATGTAGTTAACTCTTTTTTTTCTCCCGAATGGCCAAGTCAAAGGGTGGGCATTATTATGCGCATGTCCGCAGTCCGTCAGTCGTTCATTCATTCGCAAAACCGGTTATGCAAATTTATTTACCTCGGGCACACTCACACTTCGCTGCTGATGGTCATACGCTCCAATGTGACCAATTGTTGTAGTTATTTTTTTATGGATTTTTGTTGTTGCTGCTGTTGTTGTTATATTAAATGGGGTCAGCCATTTTGTTAGGTTAATTCATAGTACACTGCTGCTGAATGAACTCTCATTAAACGTCTATGTGTTGTTATTAACATTGAATTTGTTTTCATTTGTTGTTGTATTTTGTAATTTTTCTACCCAGAGATGTAACGGAAATGAGGTTGAAGTCCATACTTGACATACAAATTAGGGAGAACTGTACCAAAAATATATAAGGAACTTTATTTTGATATGTCCTAAGGTCCAAAAGTTAGTAACAGCAGCGTGGATTTTTAAGAATATTTTTTCAATGATTTTTAGGAGTGGATTTTTTAGGAATATTTTTCAATCGTGGATTTTTTAGGAATAATTTTTCAAGGACCAACAAAGGTTTTTTTTCAAGGACCACCAAAGACGTGTATTTTTTAGGAATACTTTTTTTCAGGAACCCCCAAAGGCGTGGATTTTTAAGTAATATTTTTTGACGGCTCTGATAGAGGCGTGGATTTTTTAAGAATATTTTTTCAAGGCTCTGATAGAGGCGTGGATTCTTTAAGAATATTTTTTCAAGGCTCTGATAGAGGCGTGGATTCTTTAAGAATATTTTTTCAAGGCTCTGATAGAGGCGTGGATTTTTAAGGAATATTTTTTCAAGGCTCTGATAGAGGCGTGGATTTTTTAAGAATATTTTTTCAAGGCTCTGATAGAGGCGTGGATTTTTTAAGAATATTTTTTCAAGGCTCTGATAGAGGCGTGGATTTTTTAAGAATATTTTTTCAAGGCTCTGATAGAGGCGTGGATTTTTTAAGAATATTTTTTCAAGGCTCTGATAGAGGCGTGGATTTTTTAAGAATATTTTTTCAAGGCTCTGATAGAGGCGTGGATTATTTAAGAATATTTTTTCAAGGCTCTGATAGAGGCGTGGATTCTTTAAGAATATTTTTTCAAGGCTCTGATAGAGGCGTGGATTCTTTAAGAATATTTTTTCAAGGCTCTGATAGAGGCGTGGATTCTTTAAGAATATTTTTTCAAGGCTCTGATAGAGGCGTGGATTCTTTAAGAATACTTTTTCAAGGCTCTGATAGAGGCGTGGATTCTTTAAGAATATTTTTTCAAGGCTCTGATAAAGGCGTGGATTCTTTAAGAATATTTTTTCAAGGCTCTGATAGAGGCGTGGATTCTTTAAGAATATTTGTTCAAGGCTCTGATAGAGGCGTGGATTTTTTAAGAATATTTTTTCAAGGCTCTGATAGAGGCGTGGATTCTTTAAGAATATTTTTTCAAGGCTCTGATAGAGGCGTGGATTTTTTAGGAATATTTTTTTCAAGGCTCTGATAGAGGCGTGGATTTTTCAAGAATATTTTTTCAAGGCTCTGACAGAGGCGTGGATTCTTTAAGAATATTTTTTCAAGGCTATGATAGAGGCGTGGATTCTTTAAGAATATTAAGGATTTTTTAGGAATATTTTTTCAAGGCTCTAATAGAGGCGTTAATTTTTTAAGAATATTTTTTCAAGGCTCTAATAGAAGCGTGGATTTTTTAGGAATATTTTTTCAAGGCTCTAATAGAGGCGTTAATTTTTTAAGAATATTTTTTAAGGCTCTGATAGAGGCGTGGATTTTTTACAAATATTTTTTCAAGGCTCTGATAGAGGCGTGGATTTTTTAAGAATATTTTTTCAAGGCTCTGATAGAGGCGTGAATTTTTTAAGAATATTTTTTCAAGGCTCTGATAGAGGCGTGGATTCTTTAAGAATATTTTTTCAAGGCTCTGATAGAGGCGTGGATTCTTTAAGAATATTTTTTCAAGGCTCTGATAGAGGCGTGGATTTTTTAGTAAAATTTTTTCAGGCTCTGATAGAGGCGTGGATTTTTTACAAATATTTTTTTCAGGCTCTGATAGAGGCGTGGATTTTTTACAAATATTTTTTCAAGGCTCTAATAGAGGCGTGGATTTTTAAGGAATATTTTTTCAAGGCTCTGATAGAGGCGTGGATTTTTTAAGAATATTTTTTCAAGGCTCTGATAGAGGCGTGGATTTTTTAAGAATATTTTTTCAAGGCTCTGATAGAGGCGTGGATTTTTTAAGAATATTTTTTCAAGGCTCTGATAGAGGCGTGGATTTTTTAAGAATATTTTTTCAAGGCTCTGATAGAGGCGTGGATTTTTTAAGAATATTTTTTCAAGGCTCTGATAGAGGCGTGGATTATTTAAGAATATTTTTTCAAGGCTCTGATAGAGGCGTGGATTCTTTAAGAATATTTTTTCAAGGCTCTGATAGAGGCGTGGATTCTTTAAGAATATTTTTTCAAGGCTCTGATAGAGGCGTGGATTCTTTAAGAATATTTTTTCAAGGCTCTGATAGAGGCGTGGATTCTTTAAGAATATTTTTTCAAGGCTCTGATAGAGGCGTGGATTCTTTAAGAATACTTTTTCAAGGCTCTGATAAAGGCGTGGATTCTTTAAGAATATTTTTTCAAGGCTCTGATAGAGGCGTGGATTCTTTAAGAATATTTGTTCAAGGCTCTGATAGAGGCGTGGATTTTTTAAGAATATTTTTTCAAGGCTCTGATAGAGGCGTGGATTTTTTAAGAATATTTTTTCAAGGCTCTGATAGAGGCGTGGATTCTTTAAGAATATTTTTTCAAGGCTCTGATAGAGGCGTGGATTCTTTAAGAATATTTTTTCAAGGCTCTGATAGAGGCGTGGATTCTTTAAGAATATTTTTTCAATGCTCTGATAGAGGCGTGGATTCTTTAAGAATATTTTTTCAAGGCTCTGATAGAGGCGTGGATTCTTTAAGAATATTTTTTCAAGGCTCTGATAGAGGCGTGGATTCTTTAAGAATATTTTTTCAAGGCTCTGATAGAGGCGTGGATTCTTTAAGAATAGTTTTTCAAGGCTCTGATAGAGGCGTGGATTCTTTAAGAATATTTTTTCAAGGCTCTGATAGAGGCGTGGATTCTTGAAGAATATTTTTTCAAGGCTCTGATAGAGGCGTGGATTCTTTAAGAATATTTTTTCAAGGCTCTGATAGAGGCGTGGATTCTTGAAGAATATTTTTTCAAGGCTCTGATAGAGGCGTGGATTCTTTAAGAATATTTTTTCAAGGCTCTGATAGAGGCGTGGATTCTTGAAGAATATTTTTTCAAGGCTCTGATAGAGGCGTGGATTCTTTAAGAATATTTTTTCAAGGCTCTGATAGAGGCGTGGATTTTTTAAGAATATTTTTTCAAGGACCACCAAAGGCGTGGATTTTTTAAGAATATTTTTTCAAGGACCACCAAAGGCGTGGATTTTTTAAGAATATTTTTTCAAGGACCACCAAAGGCGTGGATTTTTTAAGAATATTTTTTCAAGGACCACCAAAGGCGTGGATTTTTTAAGAATATTTTTTCAAGGACCACCAAAGGCGTGGATTTTTTAAGAATATTTTTTCAAGGACCACCAAAGGCGTGGATTTTTTAAGAATATTTTTTCAAGGACCACCAAAGGCGTGGATTTTTTAAGAATATTTTTTCAAGGACCACCAAAGGCGTGGATTTTTTAAGAATATTTTTTCAAGGCTTTGATACAGGCGTGGATTTTTTAAGAATATTTTTTCAAGGCTCTGATAGAGGCGTGGATTTTTTAAGAATATTTTTTCAAGGCTCTGATAGAGGCGTGGATTTTTTAAGAATATTTTTTCAAGGCTCTGATAAAGGCGTGCATTTTTTAAAGGGTGGATTTTTTAGGAATAATTTTTTAAAGGATTTTTTAGGAATAATTTTTCAAGGACCAACAAATGCCTGCATTTTTAAAGATTTTTTTTCAAGGACCACCAAATGCTTGTATTTTTTAGGAATATTTTTTCAAGGATCACCAAAGGCGTGGATTTTTTAAGAATATTTTTTCAAGGCTCTGATAAAGGCAAGAATTTTTTAAAGGGTGGATTTTTTAGGAATAATTTTTTAAAGGATTTTTTAGGAATAATTTTTCAAGGACCAACAAATGCCTGCATTTTTAAAGATTTTTTTTTTCAAGGACCACCAAATGCTTGTATTTTTTAGGAATATTTTTTCAAGGATCACCAAAGGCGTGGATTTTTTGAGAATATGTTCCAAGGGCGTGTTGATCGTCATCTACTACAAACAACCCAAGAGACCTTAGCGTTAAAATAAACGCCCTTGTACATCTACTTTAGAGAAGACCTCAGTCAGTCTCAGCGAGAAATTAGAGCAACTGTGACCTTTTACCCTGTGATTTAACTGTGATCATATAAACTAACTGTGACAAGTAGTCAAAAATTCATCAGAAGTAGAGGCCCCTGCTGTCACTTACTTAAAGGTAATTATGAGTCATTTTCCTGTAACTCCTACTTCTAAAATGATAAGACTTCTGAAAAAAGTTGCAAAAATATAATGGCCTTGGAATGCATATTCTCATTTGTTGTTGTACCATTTAGTTTTTTCATCGGAAGTTCTGTCGTGGAAATTGTTAAAGAAATGGAAACAAGAAAAAAATGCTACTGTAACCGGACCTAAATTGTGAAAATTTGAAACTTGAATGAAGCCGCTCACTCTTCGAAATAGGAATTCGTTATCAACAGTCGGTTGATGTCCGATAGAATGACTTCAGGGACTAGTTGTTGGATCTCCCACCACAACGTAATGGTTAGAGTGATTTGGCTTATAATATGCCAGCCGGAATTGTCTAGTCAGCTACACATAATCTATTGCCTAACTGATAGAATCATGGTCTCCTCATGAAGACGATCGATATTTGTTGGTCCCTCCATCCTGGGATCATAATCCAAGTTGCCCTATATCCATTATCGGATATTCTATTAAGCCTCGTTAGAGGGTCTCATATTCCATAGAGGCCTTGTAAAAGGGTCTTCTGTTCCATATAAGCATCGTTAAAGGGTCTTATATTCAATAGAAGACCCATTCAGGGGCCTTCTATTCTATAGGCGGTCCTGGAATCATAATCCAAGTTGCCCTATATCCATTATCGGATCTTATATTAAGGTATTCTATACTACAGAGGCTCCACTCAGGATTCTTATATTCCATAGAAGACGCGTTATGGGTTCTTCTGCTCTGTAAAAGCCCCATTCAGGGGTCTTCTAGTCTAAAGAAGTTCCTTTAAGGCGTCCTCTATTTTATTAAGACCTCATTCACGGCCCGTTAAGAGGTCTTCTATTCCATAGAAGCCCCGATAAGAGGCCTTCTACTACATAGAAGTCTCGTTAGAGGGTCTCAAATTCCATAGAGGCCTTGTAAAAGGGTCTTCTGTTCCATATAAGCCTCGTTAAAGGGTCTTATATTCAATAGAAGACCCATTCAGGGGCCTTCTATTCCATAGGCGGTCCTGGAATCATAATCCAAGGTATTCTATACTACAGAGGCTCCACTCAGAATTCTTATATATCATAGAAGACGCGTTATGGGTTCTTCTGCTCTATAGAAGCCCCTTTCAGGGGTCTTCTAGTCTAAAGAAGTTCCTTTAAGGCGTCCTCTATTTTATTAAGACCTCATTCACGGCCCGTTAAGAGGTCTTCTATTCCATAGAAGCCCCGTTAAGAGGCCTTCTACTACATAAAGCCTCGTTAGAGGGTCTCATATTCCATAGAGGCCTTGTAAAAGGGTATTCTGTTCCATATAAGCCTCGTTAAAGGGTCTTATATTCAATAGAAGACCCATTCAGGGGCTTTCTATTCTATAGGCGGTCCTGTCTTCTTCTATTTAATAGAAGCCTCACTCACTGCCCTTCTACGCTATAGAAGCATCTTAATCGGGATTTATTTCAAAGAAGCCCCGTTGAAAGGTCTTCTATTCAATAGAAGTCTCGTTAAAGGGTTTCCTATTCCTTAGAAGCCCCGTTAAATGATTTTATATGCCATAGAAGCCCCGTTAAGAAGTCTTCTATGTCACAGAAGCCCCTTTATAGGGTCTCATATTCCATAGAAGCCTCGCTAAAGGGGCTTATTTTCCCTAGAAGCCCCTTAAAAGTCCCGTTAAAGGGTTTTATGCCATGGAAGCCTCTTTATAGAGTCTTCTATTCCTTAGAAGCTACGTTAAAGGGTCTTTTATGCCCGTTAAATGATTTTATATGCCACAGAAGCCCCGATAAGAAGTCTTCTATGCCACAGAAGCCCTTTAAATGGTCTCATATTCCATAGAAGCCTCGCTAAAGGGTCTTATTTTCCCAAGAAGCGCATTAATAGCCCTGTTAAAGGGTCTTTTATGACATGGAAGCCTCGTTAAAGAGTCTTCTATTACTTAGAAGCTCCGTTAAAGGGTTTTTATGCCGTAGAAGCGCCGTTAAAGGGTCTTCTATGCCATAGAAGCCTCGTTAAAAGGTCTTCTATTCCATAGAGACATTGTTGAAAGGTCTTCTGTTTCATAAAAGCCTCGTTAATGGATCTTCTATAGAAGCCTCTCTAAAGGGTCTTATTTTCCCTAGAACCCTCGTTAAAGAGTCTTTTATTCCAAAGAAGCCTCACTAAAGGGTCATCTATTCCATAGAAGCCTCCCTGAAGAGTCTTCTATTCCCTAGAAGCCTCGCTAAAGGTTACCTAGAAGTACTTTGAGAAGGTCTTCTATTCTATAGCAATCTCTTGAAGAGGTCTTCCATTCTATAGAAGCCCCTTAAGGAAGTTTTTTTATTCAAAAAAATCCCTTGAAGGGATCTTATATTCTATAGAAGTCCCTTGAATGGGTCTTCTATTCCATATAGGCCTCGTTAAATGGTCTTCTATTCCACAGATGCAATGTTAAAAGGTCTTCTATTTTATAAAAGCCACGTTAAAGAATCTTCTATTACAGAAAAACCTCATTAAAGAGTCTTCTGTTCAATAGAAGCCACGCTAAAGGGTCTTCTATTCCCTAGAAGCATCGTAAAAGGTTCCCTAGAAGTCCCTTGAGAAGGTCTTCTATTCTATAGATGTCCCTTAAAGAGTTCTTCTATCCTATAGAAGTCCCTTGAATGGGTCTTCTATTCTATAAAAGTTCCTTGTTGAGATCTTCTATAAAATCCCCTTGATGGGGTCTTCTATTCTATAGAAGTCTCTTAAAGGGGTCTTCTATTCTGTATTCTACATTATTTTATCTACAAATGTACCATACTCTAATTTACGAGTACTCTATTTTCTACAGAAATCCCTTTAAGGGGTATTTTAATGTATTCCATAGAAGACTCTTAAGGGGTATTCTATTTTCAAGAATTCCCTTTAAAATGTTTTCTATTAAGAAAAGTCTCTTTAATAAGTCTTATGACCTGAATAAGCGCGTTCCTTTAAGTGTTATTCTATTCCACAAAAGCTCCATTGAGGTGTCTCCCATTTCAAAACAACGCCGCTTTAAGGGATCTTATATTCTGAAGAAGTGCTTTTAGTGATTCTTCTATCCCATAGAGTCCTTGTATAGGATTTTTGAGGGGTCTTTATTGCATAGAAGTTTCTTTAGTTGGTCTTCTATTCTAAAGTTCTTCCTTTAAGGGATTTATTCTTTGGAAACCACATGAAGAGGTCCTCTATTTCAATATACCCCCTTGAAAGAATCTTAGGGTCCAAATTTCATAGAAGTTCCTTTAAGTGTTATTCGATTCCACAAAAGCCCCATTGAGGTGTTTCCTATTTCAAAAAACGCCGCCTTAAGGTATCTTATATTCTGAAGAAGTCCTTTTAGTGATTCTTCTATCCCATAGAATCCTTGTATAGGATTTTTGAGGGGTCTTTATTGCATAGAAGTTTCTTTAATTGGTCTTCTATTCTAAAGTCCTTCCTTTAAAGGATTTAATCTATGGAAACCACATGTAGAAGTCCTCTATTTCAATATACCCCCTTGAAAGAATATTATATTCTACTGAAAAGCGTTAAAGGACCCCTTCTAGTCTATAGAAGTTTCTTGAAGGAGTATTCTATTCAACAGAATACTCTTGAAGATATCTTACATTCTATAGAAACATGTGTAACGGGTCTACTTTTTTACAAAAGCTACTTAAAGATTTTTCCTTAATTAGTAAAATCATCCAATGACTTGATTTTAATGGTCATCAAGTCCTGCCCTAAAATCATGGCACGAGCCATGTCTTAGATAAACAAATTTTGTAATCCTTTCATAACCCCTTTTACCTACAAATACTAACTAAAACCAGTTTTAAATAGCATGACCATTTGCTATGGCCAGCATAAACTCGTGGCAATCCACGCACACATAAACACACTCTCTTAACTAACAACAACGAATGACCACTGGTCACTTAATTCTCTTTGACTACCTGAAGTCACATTCTCCATACCCTTATCCTAGTTTATTATTCAGGATTTAAAGAAGTTGTCAAAACAGTTAATAAATTAGCATCCTTAGCACCACCACCGTTGGTCATCACTAGGATTTGTGTTGACAAATATTTAAATTTAAATCTTCTTAAAGATATTTAAATTGTCACTTGAGATGATGACAATAATATTAGCATATCCTTATCTGTTTATTTGTGCTGTCACTGACCATCATCCCCTAAGAAATTGCTGAGTAATTATTGGCCACTCGATTTGAATACACATTTCAATATGCCATTCGCAACAACAACAGCGATGGTCATTCATTGTCAATGATATCCTTATTTACGTTAGTGACATTTCAATACAAAGAGCTTGACTTTCACGTCAATTTCCATTCAATTCTCTTTTTTGCATTTCGTTAGGGGTCAGCAGACAATTTTTACTTATTTTGCACAAAATTTACTTGGTGGGCACACTATTCTTCGGGGGTTTCTGGGCATTGTATTTTTTGAGCTAAGAGCCAACAAACAATGGAAAGATCACACACATAAATAACATCATTTGCCTAAAATGCCAACATTAACTATCTATTTGCTATTGTTTCCTCATACTAGAAGGACGAAAGGACAGACAGCCACCGATATTGATTACTTTGTCTATTTAAGGGTGGCTGCTGTGGCATTCTTTCTTCGCTTTAGTTTGTTTTTCCTTAAGCCACAGGCTAATAATCGATCCTTTTCTTCCAAGGCAATAAACCCTGTGGCTAACGGCACACAAAGAAAGAGACAAAACGAAGACTATTTTATTAATACCCTTGGCATTTATCTCCGAGAAAATTGGGGTAAATAATGTCAATATTTTCTTTTGTTTTTTAGGGCTAGCCTTAGCAGTTTGGAAGGTAGAGATATTGAAAAGAAAAAACTCGTTGTAATTTTTGTATTTTTTTATTGGAAATTTGAAAAGAAAATACTTGATTGAGTTTTCTCTTAATGAGGAGATAAAGAGATCTTCTTATGCAAATTTTTCCTCAAGGCCATAATTCATGAGGAGAAAGAAAGTGTCACTGTTTGTTTACCTTTTCAATTTTGACAATAAAGGGAATTTTTTTTTATAAAAGTTTTTGAAATTTATCTATTAATAAATTCATGTGGTTTCAGGAACAATGTTGTGTTTTTTATGACAATTTATTACATTTTTTTACAAATAATTAAGATTTATATTCATCTTTTTACTAAGAGAAACTTGAAATAGAAACTTCTTCTCATAGAAAGATAATCTGAAAAGTTATTGGTTTGACACTCAGAAAGGATTTCTGATATGAGGGAGGGTCATAGACGTCGTAGTGAGACGGCCGACGAGTTTTCATGACGGAGCCGAAAGGGATTCTGAAAAACCTTCCTTATATTCCTTAGAAGCCCCGCCAATGGTTATGTTATGCCATATAAGCCCCGTTAAAGGGTTACCTATTCCATAGAAACCTCGCTAAAGGCCTTCTACTCTATAGGAGCCCTTTCTACTCTATAGGAGGTCTTTCTACTCGATAGGTGCACTTCTTCTAATCGATAAAAGAATAATAGAAACCCCTTAAGGGATCTTCTATTGCATAAAAGCCTCGTTGAAGAGTCTTCTATTCAATATAATAGCTATTCACAGGCATTCTACTCTATAGAAGCCACTTAAGCGCTCTTCTATTTCATAATAGAAGCCCCTTGAAGGGATCTTCTCTTCTCTCGCCTGAAGATATCTTCTAATCTATAAGCCCTTAATTGAGTCTTCCATTTTAAAGAAGTCCATTGTAGCGGTCTTCTATTCTATAGAAGTCCCCTGAAAGGGTCTTGCATTCTATAGAAGTTTATTGAGGAGGCCTTGAAGGGATGTTCTACATAATGGAAGCCCCTTTTAAGGAGACTTCTATTATATAAAAGTCCCCTTCAATACTATACCAAACAACATACTCTTTTATTTCGTAGGAAGAACTTTAATAGGTCTAAAGAAGTCGTAGACTCGAAAGGGATTCTTGAAACTCGTCACTCTATTTTATAAAATACTTAAAATGCGACCCATGAAGAGGTATTTATTCTGTAGAAACCTTAAAGGGGTCAGTGAAGACACTTTAAAGAATATTCTACTCTAGACAATATGTTGTTGAAAGACCCTTTAAAAATCTTATATTCAATAGAAGAACCGTTTAAAATGACTTATATTATGTGAAGTTCTGTAAAGTGGTTTTTCTATTTAGACCTTGGTCATTAATATCATGAAGTCTATTTATATATTGTCATTATAGACGACATAAATAAAGGCCCTTAAAGAGGCTTCTGTAGAATAGAAGACCCCTAAAGTTGTAAGTGATTCGTGATGATGAAAAAGACAGACGTCCTAAAGGCGGTATTTGTAGTCTACCTAAAGTCAGTAGAAATAGTCAACCAATATATATTTTAGATGATCCAAAGAAAGGCGTTACAGACATTTTAGTCTATATAGATGTTTCCATGGAATAACAGAAAATATCATAGGGAATACTTCAATATATGTCCTGCCACTCAGACGAAAAAAAATTTCTTAAAAAATGACTTCTATAGTTGGCATATGGAAATGTCTATTCAAATTGAGTGGCCAATAACTGCTCAGCAATTTCTTAGGGGATGATGGTCAGTGACAGCACAAGGAAACAGATCAGACTATGCTAATACTGTCATCATCATTCTCTCAAGTGACCATTTAAATATCTTTAAGAAGATTTAAATATTTGTCAACACAAATCCCAGTGATGACTAACTGTGGCAATGGTAGAGCTAAGAGTGCTATTTTATTAACAGTTTTGAAAACTTATTTAAATTCAGAAGAATAAAAAAGGGATAACGATGTGGAAAATGTGACTTCAGGTAGCCAACGGGAATGAGATGACCAATGGTCATTTGCTTTTAATTATGAGACAAAGAGAGTGTGTGTGCTAGGGTTATGAAAGGATTACAAAATTGAGGTATTTTTTAAGAATGGCTCGTGTCACTGTTGTAGGCTAGGACATGATGACCATTAGAGTCAAGTCAATGGTTTATTTAATTAATTAAGAAGGCGCTTTCAAGTTGCTTTTTTAGAAGAGAATGCCATTTCAACAGGTTTCTATAGAATAAAGAGAGCTAAAAGGTGCTTCCTTAGGGGAAAATATAAATCTCCCATAGTATAGAAGATCACTTAAAAGGACTTCTATGGAATAGAAGACTCCCCCAAAGGGCTTCTTTATAATAAAATATGTCCTGAATGGACTTCTATAGAATATAAGTTCTTTAAAGGGGCTTCTTTAGAATAGAATACCCCTTAAAGTGACTACTATGGGACGAAGAATACCTAAGGAGGTTTTTTCTGAATATAAGATCCCTTAAAGGGACATCACTAGAATAACAACTTCCTAAGGGGGCTTCTATAAAATGGAAGAAGTGGCTTTTATAGAAAATAATACCCCTTAAAAGCTTATAAAAAATAGTAGACCACCTAAAGGGCCTTATACAGACTAGAATGCTTCATCAAGGGGCTTATATAAAATGATAAACCTCTTCAAGAGGCTTCTATATCAAAGAAGAATCCTTCAAGGGTTTTCGAAAGAATATAAGACCCCTTTAAAAATCGTCTATAAAAAAGAAAACATATTCAGGGGCTTCTATAGAATAGGAAACCCTTTAAAGGATTTTTTATAGAATAGAAGACCCCTATAAGGGGCTTCTATAGAATAGGAAACCCTTTAAAGGAGTTTTTATAGAATAGAAGACCCCTTAAAGGGATTTCTATAGAATAGAAGAGCCTTAAATTGGCTTCTATAAAATAAGCGAATCTCGAAGTCATTTCTACAGAGTAGAACAGTCCTAAAGTGGCTTTCATAGAATAGAAGGCCCCTATAAAGGGTCAACTGTAAAAAAGTAGCCCCCCTTTAAGGGACTTCTATAGAATAGAAGACCATTTAAAGGGACTTCTACAGAATAGAACAGGAACTTCTATAAAATAGACGACGCCTTCAAGAGGCTACTATGGACTTGAATACCATATTATGGGAGTTCTATAGAATAGAAGGCCCCTCAAGGAGCTTATATGGAACAGAAGACCTCTTCAAGGGGCTTCTGAAGAAGAAAACAGAATAGAACATCAATTCAAGGGACTTCTATAAAATAGACGACACCTTCAAGAGGCTAAGACTATGGACTTGAATACCACATAATGGCAGTTCTATAGAATAGAAGTCATCTCAAGGGGCTTCTATGAAACAGAAGACCCATTCAAGGGACTTCTAAAGAACAGAAGACCCCTTCAAGGGACTTTTATAGAATAAAAGTAAGGGTCTTCTTTTGTAGAAAAGAAGAACCCATAAAGGCGAATTTTTAGAATACAGGAACGGGGGACCCCTTCGAGGGGTTTTCTATAGTACAGGTGACACCTTAGAGGGCTTCCATAGAATGGAAGGAACTTCTGTAGAAAAGAAGGCCCCATAAAGGCGAATTTTTAGAATACAAGACCAACTTAAAATGTGATTTAAAGGGGCTTCTATAGCATAGAAGGCCCCTTAATGGGACTTATTTAGCATAGAAGGCCCCTTAAAGGGGCTTCTGTAGCATAGAAGGCCCCTTAAAGGGGCTTCTATAGCATAGAAGTTCCCTTAAAGGGGGCTTTTTTAACATAGAAGGTCCCTTAAAGGGGCTTCTATAACATAGAAGGTCCCTTAAAGGGGCTTCTATAACATAGAAGGTCCCTTAAAGGGGCTTCTATAACATAGAAGGTCCCTTAAAGGGGCTTCTATAACATAGAAGGTCCCTTAAAGGGGCTTCTATAACATAGAAGGTCCATTAAAGGGGCTTCTATAGCATAGAATGCCCCTTAAAGGGGCTTCTATAGCATAGAAGGCCGCTTTAAGAGGCTTCTACAGCATAAAAGGCCCCTTAATGGGGCTTCTATAGCATAGAAGGCCCCTTAAAGAGGCTTCTATAGCATAGAAGGCCCCTTAAAGAGGCTTCTATAGCATAGAAGGTCCTTTTAAGAGGCTTCTACAGCATAAAAGCCCCCTTAATGGGGCTTCTATAGCATAGAAGGCCCCTTAAAGAGGCTTCTATAGCACAGAAGGCTCATTAAAGCGGCTTCTATAGCATAAAAGGCCCCTTAAAGGGGCATCTATAGAATAAAAGGCCCCTTAATGGGGCTTCTATTGCATAGAAGGCCCCTTAATGAGGCTTCTATAGCATAGAAGGCCCCTTAATGAGGCTTCTATAGCATAGAAAGCCCTTAAAGAGGCTTCAATAGCATAGAAGGCCCCTTAAAGGGGCTTCTACAGCATAGAAGGCCCCTTAAAGGGGCTTCATTAGCATAGAAGGCTCCTTAAAGGGGTTTCTATAGAATAAAATGCTCCTTAATGGCGCTTCTATAGCATAGAAGGCCCCTTAAAGAGACTTCTATAGCATAGAAGACCCCATAATGGGGCTTCTATAGCATAGAAGGCCCCTTAAAGGACTTCTATAGCATAGAAGGCTCCTTAAAGGGGCTTCTATAGAATAAAAGGCTCCTTAATGGTGCTTCTATAGCATAGAAGGCCCCTTAAAGAGACTTCTATAGCATAGAAGGCCCCTTAAAGAGACTTCTATAGCATAGAAGGCCCCTTAAAGAGGCTTCTATAGCATAGAAGGCCCCTTAAAGAGACTTCTATAGCATAGAAGGCACCTTAAAGGGGCTTCTATAGCATAGAAGGCCCCTTAACGGGGCTTCTATAGCAAAAAAGGCCCTTTAAAAGGGCTTCTATAGAATAAAAGGCTTCTAAATGGGGATTCTATAGCAAAGATGGCCCCTTAATGGGGCTTCTATAGCAAAGAAGGTCCCTTAATGGGGCTTCTATAGCATAAAAGGTCCCTTAAAGAGGCTTCTATAGCATAGAAGGCCCCTTAAAGGGGCTTCTATAGAAAACTTCTCACATTTTCTCAATGAGACTTGTGTAGAAAATAATTCCACTTTTTATACCCCTCTGTCTGTCTGGCTGGCTGGAGCGCACGATAACTCTCGAACGGATAAACCGATTCGGTTCAAATTTTGGCTTTCGTAATATTTTACCCAAACTTAGTTTAAGTTCGAAGATGGGCTATATCGGTCCACTCCTTCCACAAAAGAAAATGTTAGGAAAATTTGTGCGCACGATAACTTTCGAAGGGAGTAACCGATTTAGTCCATCGTTAAATGTGTACCAGACTTAGATAAGGCTTTAATATGGACTCAATCGGTCCACTCCTTCAGGTACCTTCCACACAAAATTTCGGAAAAGTTCAGTTTAGGGCCAAGTTTTAGCAACTTGTATTCACTGCCCTCCATACGACGGTACAAGTTTCATCAGGGGCAAATCCATACTTCCTGAGAAAATAGCCTGAAAGTTGCAAAAAACCCCTATGACACCGTGTGAGGTGGTTGGAGCGCAAGATAACTCTCGAACGGATCTGCCGATTTGGTCCAAAATTTGGCCTTAGTAATATTTTGTCCAAACATAGATTAAGTTTGAAGATAAACCATATCGGTCTACTCCTTCAGGTACCTCGCCCACAAAAGTTCAAAAATTTTCGGAAAAATTTTTCGTACGGTAACTCTTGAAGGGAGTGGCCGAATTGGTCCATACTTTACACATCCTAATATATCTACCAGATATAGATCAGTTTCAAATATGGACTATATTTGTCCACTACATCCGGTACCTCCCACACAATATTTCGGATAAGTTCACTTTAAGACCTGATATCAAATCACTTTGATTTTTGTTGAAGCAACTTGCATTCGCTGCCTCAATTACGACGGTAAAAGTTTTTTTAGGGGCAAGTCCATACTTCTTGAGCAAACAGCCCGAAGTGTGTTAAAAACCCCCTATGGCACCATATCTTGTGGCTGGAGATCCACTTCCATAACGGTCAATGTCGAACCATTCCTTTTAGTATCTCCTCCGCAAAACGGAGCAGGGTTCAAACCCCCCTAAATACATACGTATTTTGGGTAAAAATTGTTTCAATATACGCAGGCTGAGGGTATATCTCTGTCGGCAAAGCCGACTGATACTTTTTTATTTGTGAGTATCTTTTTCCTAATATAATAAATTTCGATCTATACCCGACCTTATACATATCCCCCTTTAAATGTCCACCAGGACCTTCTATTAAAAATTCAATTACGAAAATCCTTTAAAAACTATCCTTAATTTTCAGCGGGAAAACCAACAGCTGCATACCATTTGCAGCTGAATTTTTGGCAAATAACAAAATTTTTATTGTAAAAAATGAAATTTGCATAAGTTCTACAAATGGTTTTGGCAAAAAATAAATTCAACATAAAAAATTCATCTGTCAGAGACCTAAAAAAAACCCGACGGATGAATGCAATTTTAATTGCAACCAAAGAGTAGCCAAATGGCATGGAAGAAGTGTGCGAATAATTATTGCAATTTTCCCAATGTGGAACCGCATTTAAATGTAGAAAAATTTGCATATTTTTTCCCGAATCAAATAAAGCGGGAAAGCATACATTTTACAAGCAACAACCCTCTCTTCCGGCGGGAAGAGGAAAACTCCATGTAACTTCCGCCATTGCCCAAAAAGGATTTTATTTGTGCAAATCTTTGCATAGATTTTTACAAATGTAAAGGATTTGCATAATTTTCGCATTTTATGAAAACAAATAAAGGTTAAGGTAGATCTCTCCCTCTCGTTCTCACTCTTTTCCATTCCCTTTTCCCTAAACTAAGATCGCTAAGCATGCATAACAGGCTACACATGATACTGGTGCCGTCGATGGTGTCACAATGGCTTGAGGGTTGTTCGCTCCAGTGTTATGCAAATGACCTGTCGCGTTTGCGCACACGACAAAATTTCACCGGGCGGATTTACCGCATAAAAAAGGCACAACTCATGTTAATGTATGCAAATTTTTTTTCTTTTCAATATCGAACAGGATTGAAACTGCTTCGATCGAGCAGCATCAATCGATTGAGTAGACGATTCCTTACAAAGTGCAATTGTGCGTTTAGGGCAAACTAAAAGGATATGCTGCTGGTATATCTGTGTATTTGTGTGCCTGTGTGTGTATGTTTTCGATATTGATTACAGCCAAAAAGGTTTATCCTTTATTGCGTAAAATGGCAAAACTGAAATGAAAAAAATCTGCATAAAAATGGTAACAAAGAACCTGAACCCATTTCATTTGTAACCAACATAAATTCAAAACGTAATTTCAATTCCCTCTTTTTTCATTATTGAAATAAGTAGATGCTGTATTGTTGTATTCACTGAAATTATGATTTCTTTGTGATATCGTTTTTTGATATTTGCATATACAGTACATACATATGTATGAATGAATGAATGTAAACGTAGTTATGAAAGACTCCTTTTTGTCTTGGCAAGGAATTATGAATTTTGATTTGTTTTTAGAACTATATTTTGGACTTGTAGAATAATTACATTTTTTTTTCAAATACTTATGAATATATTATACATATACATATAACGGAAGATCTCTAAGACCTCTACTACAATATATACTAATAATTGTTTCCACCAAGTACCCAGAAGGAGCAAGGTAGACTTCTCTCATATCAATGATTGCGACCCGATTAGCTCAATGATATCGGATCTACTTTTTATCGCCGACTCTGAATGACGTGTCTTACGGCACCGTTGACAATGTGATGTTGTCTGGTAATCTGAACCGAACATTCAGCGTTCAAGGCGGGTGCCCATTGCGACACGGTGACATCCCTATTTATATTCTTCTCAAGTAGAATAATTTAAAGTATATTAAATTCTGCAGAAAATCTTTTAATGAGTATTCGTCACCTCTATAGAAGCGCCATCCAAGGGTTCTTCTATTTCATAGAACCTTTAAAAGGTTTTTTATTCTATAGAATGCCGTTAAAGGATTATTCTTTTCAAAAGAAGCCTCTTCAAGGAGTCTTCTCTACAATATACACCACTTCAGCGGGTCTTCTATTCTACAAAAGCCCCTTCAGGAGTGTTTTATTCAATATAAGCCCCTTAAAGGGATATTTAATTTCATAGAAGGCACTTAAAGGAGACTTATATTCAGTATAAGACCCTAAAAGGGATCTTACATTCCTTAGAATCTCCTAAAGGGCTCTTATATTCCATAAAAACAAGTTAAAAAGTATCAGTCGGCTTTGCCGACAGAGATATACCCTCAGCCTGTGCAAATTGAAACACTTTTTTCACAAAAAAAAAATTAAGTATTTAGGAGGTTTCAAAATTTTGGTCGTATGAACCGACAAAAATGTTGATTAGGATTAAAGTTCAAAAATTTTGCGGAAAAGGTAGTTAAAGGACCGACATAGACCATGGGGTGCCATAGAGGGTTTTTACAACTTTCGGACTGTTTTCTCAAGAAGTATGGACTTGCCCCTGAAACAACTTTTACCATCGTAATTGAGGCAGCGAATGTAAGTTGCTTCAACAAGAATCAAAGTGATTTAATAACAGGTCTTAAAGTGAACTTATCCAAAATTTTGTGTGGGAGGTACGGGATGGAGTGGACAAATATAGTCCATATTCGAACCTGATCTATATCTGGTAGATATTATGAGAATGTGTAAAGTATGGACCAAATCGGTGGACTTGCCCCTGAGGAAACTTGTACCTTCGTATAGGGGACAGTGAATACAAAATGTTACAACAAAAACCAAGGCGATTCGAGAGCAGGTCCTAAACTGTACTTTTCCGAAATTTTGTGTGGGAGGTACCCGAAGGAGTGGACCGATTCAGTCCATATTGGAACCTCATCTAAGATTGTTAGAAAGCACACGATGTGCAAAGTATGGACCAAATCGGTTATTCCCTACAAGAGTTATCGTGCGCATAAGTTTTGCGATAATTTTTGAACCTTTGTGGGGGAGGTACCTGAAGGAGTGGACCTATATGGCCCATCTTCGAACTTAAATCGAATCTGGACAAAATATTTCGATACCCAAAATTTGAACCGAATCGATTGATCCGTTCGAGAGTTATCATGCGCACCAGCCAGACAGACAGACAGACGGACGGACATTGCTAGATCTACTCAAAATTGTCTGAAACGGATATCGTACAAACATACTTGGGGTCTAAAACCATTATTTCGATGAGGCACATTTTTGGTCGTATCAAAGTGTAAATACCCTCTTTAGCCTAAAGGCTGAGGCTATAAACACTTTAAGGATCTTCTTTAGATCTTCTTCCTTAGAAGGCCTTCTATTGTCTAGTAGCCCGTTCAAGGGGTCTTCTATGCTATAGAAGGGTCTTTTATACTATAAAAGCTCCTCCAAGGGAATTTCTATGCTATAGAAGCCACTTAAAGGAGCCATCTATTCTATAGAAGCCCCTTTAAGAGGTCTTATATTCCATACAAGCCCCTTCAAGGGGTCTTCCATTCTAAAGAAGTCCCTTTAAGGGATCTTCCGTTCCTTAGAAGGCACTTCAAGGGTTCGTGTATTCTATAGAAGCCCCTTCAAGGGGTCTTCTATGCTATAGAAGTCCCTTCAAGGGGTCTTCCATGCTATAGAAGCCCCTTCAAGGGGTCTTCTATGCTACAGAAGTCCCTTCAAGGGGTCTTCTATGCTACAGAAGCCCGTTCAAGGGGTCTTCTATGCTATAGAAGTCCCTACAAGGGGTATTCTATGCTATAAAAGCCCCTTCAAGAGGTCTTCAATGCTATAGAAGCCCCTTCAAGGGGTCTTCTATGCTATAGAAGCCCCTTCAAGGGGTCTTCTATGCTATAGAAGCCCCTTCAAGGGGTCTTCTATGCTATAGAAGCCCCTTCAAGGGGTCTTCTATGCTATAGAAGCCCCTTCAAGGGGTCTTCTATGCTATAGAAGCCCCTTCAAGGGGTCTTCTATGCTATAGAAGCCCCTTCAAGGGGTCTTCTATGCTATAAAAGTCCCTTTAAGGGGTCTTCTATGCTATAGAAGCCCCTTCAAGGGGTCTTCTATGCTATAGAAGCCCCTTCAAGGGGTATTCTATGCTATAGAAGTCCCTTCAAGGGGTCTTCTATGCTATAGAAGTCCCTTCAAGGGGTCTTCTATGCTATAGAAGCCCCATTCAATGGGGTCTTCTATGCTATAGCAGCCCCTTCTAGGGGTCTTCTATGCTATTGAAGCCCCTTCAAGGGGTCTTCTATGCTATAGAAGTCCCTTCAAGGGGTCTTCTATGCTATAGAAGTCCCTTCAAGGGGTCTTCTATGCTATAGAAGCCCCTTCAAGGGGTCTTCTATGCTATAGTAGTCCCTTCAAGGGGTCTTCTATGCTATAGAAGTCCCTTCAAGGGGTCTTCTATGCTATAGAAACCAATTCAAGGGGTATTCTATGCTATAGAAGCCCCTTCAAGGGGTCTTCTATGCTATAGAAGCCCCTTCAAGGGGTCTTCTATGCTATAAAAGTCCCTTCAAGGGGTCTTCTATGCTATAGAAGTCCCTTCAAGGGGTATTCTATGCTATAGAAGCCCCTTCAAGGGGTCTTCTATGCTATAGAAGCCCCTTCAAGGGGTCTTCTATGCTATAGAAGCCCCTTCAAGGAGTCTTCTATGCTATAGAAGCCCCTTCAAGGGGTCTTCTATGCTATAGAAGCCTCTCAAGGGATCTTCTATGCTATAGAAGCCTGGATACCTAAGAAGAAAAATACTAGCAGGAGTTATAAAAAATATTATTCTCTATGCAGCACCAATATGGGCACAATCCATGAAGTACGCAACGTACTATGCAAAGATTGGTTCAGTTTATAGACTAGCAGCACTACGGGTATGCTGCGCATATAGGACTGTGTCTGACGATGCAGCCTATGTTATCGCTGGTATGATACCTATTGATGTCTTAGCAAGAGAAGCTGAATTATTATTCAATTTACGGAATTCGCAGGAAACCTATATAAATCCCGACGTCGCAAGAAGACGTAGCACTATCGAATGGCAAAGCAAGTGGTCAGCTTCAACAAAAGGAAGATGGACGTATTCGCTGATACGAAATGTGGAGACTTGGTCAAATAGGCGACAGGTAGCCATAGTCTTTCGATGATTTTTCCCCGACCAAAAAAAAAAAAAAATGCTATAGAAGTCCCTTCAAGGGGTCTTCAATGCTATAGAAGCCCCTTCAAGTGGTCTTCTATGCTATAGAAGCCTCTTCAAGGGGTCTTCTATGCTATAGAAGCCTCTTCAAGGGGTGTTCTATGCTGTAGAAGTCCCTTCAAGGGGTCTTCTATGCTATAGAAGCCCCATTCAAGGAGTCTTCTATGCTATAGAAGCCCCTTCAAGGGGTCTTCTATGCTACAGAAGTCTCTTCAGGGGGTCTTCTATGCTATAGAAGTCCCTTCAAGGGATCTTCTATGCCAGAGAAGCCCCTTCAAGGGGTCTTCTATGCTATTTTTTTTTTTTTTTTTTTTTGGTCGGGGAAAAAATCATCGAAAGACTTGGCTACCTGTTTTATGGTTTCGCCAGGTGTGCGAGACTTTAACACGCTAAAATAACCCCTTTACTCTGATCCACCATCCCTGCGGTACCGCCGTACAGGCATTTCGTCGCAGGGGGGAATGTTCTATAGAACACTGCTATTTGTTATTCTTCTTCGAATATCGTCTTGCCTCCGTAATTCCAATATTATTGTCTTTATGTACTCACATACATACTCCCAATTGCTTAAAGACACCATCATAATTTCGATTATGTTTTCTACACATATTTCAGTACCAACTTGCCGCTCTAAATTTGTCCTCTTATCTCTGAATCGCGGGCACAAAAAGAAAACGTGGTGTGGGTCTTCTACATGTTCCACGCAGCAGGGACAATCAGGGGAGCAGTCAAGTCCAAAACGGTATAAATAGGACCTGAAACAGCCATGTCCGGAGAGAAATTGGGTGAGATAGAAGTTGAGATCTCCATGTCGCCTATTTGACCAAGTCTCCACATTTCGTATCAGCGAATACGTCCATCTTCCTTTTGTTGAAGCTGACCACTTGCTTTGCCATTCGATAGTGCTACGTCTTCTTGCGACGTCGGGATTTATATCGGTTTCCTGCGAATTCCGTAAATTGAATAATAATTCAGCTTCTCTTGCTAAGACATCAATAGGTATCATACCAGCGATAACATAGGCTGCATCGTCAGACACAGTCCTATATGCGCAGCATACCCGTAGTGCTGTTAGTCTATAAACTGAACCAATCTTTGCATAGTACGTTGCGTACTTCATGGATTGTGCCCATATTGGTGCTGCATAGAGAATAATATTTTTTATAACTCCTGCTAGTATTTTTCTTCTTAGGTATCCAGGTCCCCTTGTGTTTGGCATAATACGACACAGCGCTCTACATGTTTTTTCAGCTTTTTCCTTTACGTAATCTAAATGATTCTTAAAAGACAGGCGATTGTCTATCATAACGCCTAGATATTTAAGGCTTTCCGCTGTTGTGATTATACAGTCTCCAATTTTAAAGGTGCCATCTATTCTATAGAACCCCTATAAAAGGTCTTAAATTCCATACAAGCCCCTTCAAGGGCTCTTCCATTCTAAAGAAGCCCCTTTAAGGGGTCTTTTATTCCAGAGAAGCCCCTTAAGGGATCTTCCGTTCCTTAGAAGGCCCTTCAAGGGTTCGTGTATTCTCCAGAAGGCCTTTCAAGCGTTCGTGTATTCTCTAGAAGTCCCTTCAAGGGGTCTTCTATGCTATAGAAGTCCCTTCAAGGGGTCTTCTATGCTATAGAAGCCCCTTCAAGGGGTCTTCTATACTACAGAAGTCTCTTCAAGGGGTCTTCTATGCTATAGAAGTCCCTTCAAGGGATCTTCTATGCCAGAGAAGCCCCTTCAAGGGGTCTTCTATGCTATAGAAATCCCTTCAAGGGGTCTTCTATGCTATAGCAGCCCCTTCAAGGGGTCTTCTATGCTATTGAAGCCCCTTCAAGGGGTCTTCTATGCTATAGAAGTCCCTTCAAGGGGTCTTCTATGCTATAGAAGTCCCTTCAAGGGGTCTTCTATGCTATAGAAGCCCCTTCAAGGGGTCTTCTATGCTATAGTAGTCCCTTCAAGGGGTCTTCTATGCTATAGAAGTCCCTTCAAGGGGTCTTCTATGCTATAGAAACCAATTCAAGGGGTCTTCTAAGCTATAGAAGCCCCTTCAAGGGGTCTTCTATGCTACAGAAGCCCCTTCAAGGGGTCTTCTATGCTATAGAAGCCCCTTCAAGGGGTATTCTATGCTATAGAGCCCATTCAAGGGGTCTTCTTAGCTATAGAAGCCCCTTCAAGGGGTCTTCTATGCTATAGAAGCCCCTTCAAGGGGTATTCTATGCTATAGAAGCCCCTTCAAGGGGTCTTCTATGCTATAGAAGCCCCTTCAAGGGGTATTCTATGCTATAGAAGCCCATTCAAGGGGTCTTCTTTGCTATAGAAGCCCCTTCAAGGGGTCTTCTATGCTATAGAAGCCTCTTCAAGGGGTCTTCTATGCTATAGAAGCCCCTTCAATGTGTCTTCTATGCTATAGAAGCCCCTACAAGGGGTCTTATATGCTTTAGAAGATCCTTCAAGGGGTCTTTTATGCTATAGAAGCCCCTTCAAGGGGTCTTTTATGCTATAGAAGCTCCTTCAAGGGGTCTTCTATGCTATAGAAGCCTCTCATGAGGTCTTCTATGCTTTAGAAGCCCCTTCAAGGGGTCTTCTATGCTATAGAAGCCCCTTTAAGGGGTATTCTATGCTATAGAAGTACCTTCAAGGGGTCTTCTATGCTATAGAAGACCATCAAGGGGTCTTCTATGCTATAGAAGTCCCTTCAAGGGGTCTTCTATGCTATAGAAGCCTCTTCTGTGATATAGAAGCTCCTTTTAAAGAAGTCCCTTTAAGGGGTCTTCTATTGTACAGAAGCCCCTTTTAAAGGACCTTATATTCTAGAAAAGGCTCTTTAAGAGGTCTTCTATTCTACAGAGGCCCCTTTAAGGGACCTTATACTCTATGGAAGGGGTCTTCTGTTCAAGAGAAGTCCCTTTAAGGGTTCTTCTATTGTACAGAAGCCCCTTTTAAAGGACCTTATATTCTAGAGAAGGCTCTTTAAGAGGTCTTCTATTCTACAGAGGCCCCTTTAAGAGGTCTTATATTCCATAGAAGCCCCTTCAAGGGGTCTTCTGTTCAAGAGAAGTCCTTTAAGGGGTCTTCTATTGTACAGAAGCCTCTTTTAAATTACTTTATATTCTATAGAAGCCCTTTTTCCTCTTCTACAGAGGCCCCTTTAAGTGGTCCTCTATTCTAAAATAGTCCTTTCAAGGGCTCTTCCATGCTATAGAAGCCCCTTCAAGGGGTCTTCTATTCTGTAGATGCCCCTTAAAGGAGTCTTCTATGCTATAGAAGCCCCTTTAAGGGATCTTCTATTCCAGAGAAACCCCTTTAGAGGTCTTCTATTCAAGAGAAGCCCCTTTAAGGGGTCTCCCGTTGAAGAGAAGTCCCTTTAAGGGGTCTTCTATTTTACAGAAGCCCCTTCTAAAACACCTTCTAGTCTAGAGAAGCCTCTTTAAGGCGTCTTCTGTTCTACAGAAATCCCTTTTAGGGGTTACTATTCTACAGAGGCCCCTTTAAGTGGCCGTCTATTCTAAAGAAGCCCTTCCAAGGGCTTTTCCATGCTATAGAAGTCCCTTCAAGGGGTCTTCTATTCTATAAATGCCCCTTATTATATAGAAGCCACTTTAAGAGGTCTTATATTCCATAGAAGCCCCTTTAAGGAATCTTCTATTCCAGAGAAACCCCTTTAGAGTTCTTCTATTCAAGAGAAGCCCATTTAAGGGGTCTTCTGTTGAATAGAAGTCTTTTGTTCTACAGATGTTCCATTTAAAGGACCTTATATTCTAGAGAAGTCTCTTTAAGGGGTCTTCTATTGTACAGAAGCCCCTTTTAAAGGGCCTTATATTCTAGAGAAGGCTCTTTAAGAGGTCTTCTATTCTACAGAGGCCCCTTTAAGGGGCCTTATATTCCATAGAAACCCCTTCAAGGGGTCTTCTGTTCAAGAGAAGTCCCTTTAAGGTGTCTTCTGTTCTACAGAAGCCCAATTTAAAGGACCTTATATTCTAGAGAAGGCTCTTTTATTCTACAGAGGCCCCTTTAAGGGGTCTTATATTCCATAGAAGCCCCTTCAAGGGGTCTTCTATTCTACAAAAACCTCTTCAAGGGTTCTTTATTCTAGATAAACCACTTTACGGACCTTCTATTCTAGAGAAGACACTTTCAGAGTTCTTATACCCCTTCAAGGGATCTTTATTCTAGATAAGCCACTTTACGGACCATCTTTTCTAGAGAAGACCCTTTCAGGGTTCTTATATTCTAGAGAAGCCTCTTCAAGGGGTCCTCTATTCTAAAAGACCATTTAGGGGGTCTTACATTCTACAGAAGCCCATTTAAAGTGTCTTTTGTTCTACAGAATCTCAATTCAATTCTACAGAAGACCCTTTCAAGGGGTCTTCTATTCTATAGACCCTTTTCTATTTAATAGAAGAACCTTAAGGCGTCTTCTATTTTATATGAGCTTTTAAAGGGGATCTTATATCTGTTGAAATCACTCAGAGGTGTATTCTATTCTATAGAAGACCCTTCAAGCGGACTTCTACTCTAGAAGGCCCTATTTCTATTATGTAGAAGACCCTTTGAAAGAGCCTTCTACTCTTTTTAAGTTTCTTAAATAAGTTTTGTGTGTTATAAAACTCATCTAAAGAGGCCTTCTATTCTACAGAAAACCTTAAGGGGGTTTCTTTTCTATAAAAAAACGCATCAAGATGCCTTATTTTCTACTTAAGCTCCTCAAAGTCTTCTATTTAAGGAGTGTTCGGTTAAAAAGGGACCCTGTTATATTCCATAGAATCCTTAAAAAAACGACAGTCAATTAAAAATCAAAAAAATATTTATATTTTTAATTTTATTCAAAAACCTTGACCTCTCAAATTTCCTACACTCTAAATCCTGACCTTCCAAGGTAACGGATAGGTCATGGTCTTCGAACAAGTTACCAAAAAATACCCCCACAAAAAAAAACTACAAAAAAATTCTTTAAAAAAATACACAAGAAATTGTCTCATTATTTTCCCTTAAAAACAGCATTCATTCTCTCCTTTTTACTCACACTCTCCCTCTCCCCTTCTGATTAATAACAATTCTAAGCCAAACAAGGATGAATTCCTACACTCCTGTTGGTTAAACAGGCGAAATTTTTTAGCAAAAAAACGTGTTTTTGTAAAAATATTAGCATTTCTCGCCTCATCATTGGCTGGAAGAGGAAGGAGGAAGAAAAACCAAACTAAAAAAAAATATTTCAAGAGTCCCAAATAGGAAGCAGCACAACAAACATTTTTTTGCGCGCTCTATACCACCACATAATACAATAGGAATTTTTTTGGCACAACCAAAGGACAATGGAAATGGAAATAAAACACAATAAGGGATGAAGCAAATCAACAACGCAAAAATAGCCTTCAAAAGAGTTGAGTGGCGAACAAAATAACGTTTAATAAAAACCTAAGCAAGGAAGGACAGACACGCAAGAAAGGACATTTAAACAACCCCTTTTGTTCCTCATACATATCCAAGTAAAGAGAATTTGTTGTATCCTTGTTGGGTTTTTTATGCTCTTATTTTTTAAAACGGGATCCTAGTTTTCCTTCTCTCTTCCACATTATAGGGAATGTTGTGGGATTTTCTTTGTTAAGAGAGAATGATCTCGTGTTTGTTAAAAAAAGAAGAGTATTATAGAGTTTTTTAAGTAGAGAGAGGGTTGTTTGTCAATTGTGTGCGTTTTTTAGTGAAATGCTAAGAGATCTTTTTAAGGAATTGCCTTGGAAGATTTTTGCTATATTAACCGCTCCCCGTTGAAGAGTTAAATCAGTTTGAGCTCAACAGCCAAGCTTGAAATAACTCTTGTAGTATATTTCGCTTTTTTAATACGCTAAACGTTGAATAGAAAAATTTCTTTAAAAAGGAAAATTTAATATTTTTACGTGAAGTGACAACCAAAAAAAAAGAACACACAAAAACCACATAACCACCCAAGAAAGGATTATTACAACCAAACAAAAATCTTAGTTGGATTACAAAAAAAAAATATTTAAAAAATTGTTGTGAAAAATTGCAAAAAAATATTTAAAAAAAAAAATTAACAACAAAAGTGCAAAAAATAAAAAAAAAAAGAAAAATATATTTTTTTAAATAAAGTTGTAACGAAAAAAAAATAAACAAACATGTCTACCCAATTGGAATTTATTATGCAATTGTACATGATGAATTTATTGCAACAACAGCAGCAGCAGCAACAACAATTGCAACAAAACCAGCTACAGCAACAACACCAACAACAACCATTTGCCTTAAGTCCTGTTAAAGCCAAAGATTTGGATTCAACACCCACAACCACCACACCTCTGTTAAGGACCCAGAAACGCAAACTCTCCCAAAACACCAACACCACCACCAGTAGTAGTAGCCGTAGTTGTAGTCCCAATAGTAATTTGAGCCCCCAATTACCACTTACTGCCACCAACAGCTATCCTGCTCCTGTTACTCAATTTTCCCTACTACAACAACAGCAACAACAACTACTATTGCAACAACAACAACAGCAGCAGCCACAATCTCAAGCCTTGAACCCCATGTTGTTGAATAATTTGCCAGCCTTGACCCAATTTATGTTAATGCAGCAGCAAGCTCAGCAGCAGCAGCAACAAATAACCTCCTCCAATCTCTTGCTAACCCCCACCACACCCAATTCCTCCAACAATTCATCATCATTGTCCTGTACCAACCCCTCCTCAATGGCTGGAAATTATTTAGGCAACTCATTTGGGGTTTATGGAGCTGGTTCTACTGCTACTGCTGGTTTTTTGCCTGGAGCCACTCCACCTCTTTCCTCTGCTCCAGCAGCCGCTTCCACTGCTTCTCTTTTCTTTCCCTCCTCCTCCTCTTCTGCTTTTCCAGCACAAAATTCTAGTTCTTTTATAGCTTCCTCACCCAGCCATAATTTTCTTCAATCATCTACAGTGACATCGACCCCAATGGCCAATGCTAATAAAATTCCTGCCGTCGGGAATTCTTTTAATGTAAATGCCGGAGTTGATGTCCATAATGTAGAAGGCGATGTTGAAGAAGAAGAAGATGATGTTAAAATCATCAAAACTGAGCAATTGGATAATGATGAAGATGGCATCCATCATTTGGCAAATTCCACCTCTGGCCTAAGGCCCTTGGAATTAACCGCAGATTCCATGGAGGATTCCAAGCATATGGTAAGTAAAGTTCAAATTTTTTTAATTAAAATATAAAGGCCTCGACACATAAGAAGCATTGCTTTCTTGCTTAAGTCATATCTGGTAAATGACGAAAGACCAAGTTCGACCTAATTCAAATGTGATTCTGAAATCTTTTCATTAGGTCGAACTTGGTATTTAGTCTTTTATCAGATATGACTTAAGCAAGAATGCCATGATTCTTATGTGTCGAGGCCTTAAGTTTTGAGGAAATAAAATGAGGTTAAAGCTAACTAACCATAGTTTAGCTATGTCTAAACCTTGGTTTAGTTTTGGGCAAACCATAGTTTAGCTTTGGCTAAGCCTATGTTTAGCTTTGGCTAAACCTTAGTTTAACTTTGGCTAAACCTTAGTTTAGTTTTGTCTAAACCAGAGTTTAGCTTTGTCTGAACCATAGTTTAGCTTTGACTAAGCCATAGTTTAGCTTCGGCTTAACTATAGTTTAGCTTTGTCTAAATTATACCTTAGCTCTCACATATTTTAATTAAAAAAAAAATTGTCATTTAAGTTGTCAATCCCATTGTTTATCTGTCAAATAAATAACAGATTTGCCCCAAATACTTGCCAATGTAAATCAGATTATAGTTTATTTAAAATTTATCCATTAACTTGTTAAGAGTACATTTACACTGACGTTTATTATCATGACAATTGTTCTGTGGCGATTTCATTTGACATAAAATGTATGAAAACATCTGTCAAACAAATCAAAAAAAAGAACCATTATCAGTCCACTGGAAATGTGCCAGTGTAAATGTGCTTTAACTGTCGGCATAAAGGCCAGAACAGAATCAATCGTCGCTTGCTTTGCTTGCTTCCCCAAATGTCAAATTATAAAGGAATGCCAGAGCCTCTTTGCAAATCCGCCTGCGTTCCTCTTTAGGAGGCTCTGGCATACCTTTATAATTTGACATTTGTTCTGGCCTTTAGAAATACATCTTATAGTACGTTTACATTTATGAAATCGCGTGGATTTCAACTTATCGTATAAGTCAAATAAAAACTCATGTGAAATCCATTGGATTTTATTTGACATTTAAGCACTCCAAGTTGTCAATACCATTGAAATCTGTCAAACAAGTGAAGATTTTTGCTAAATCCCGTACCTTAGGTGCTTCCACAAATTGGTTTAGCAACAAATTGTAAATTTTAAAAGCCAAAGCTCTGATAAAGCTCTTAAATTGGCTCTGGTCTAGCAAGTCAAGCCTCTCTTAGCTCTCCCTAACCTTTATTTCCTGCCAACTAATCTCTCTCTTTGTCTTTGTTGTGGTCAAAAAATCACTTCATCTCCCTTTTGCCTGCTATTCGTTGAATAGTTCCTCAGAATCTCAAGACGCTTGAGAACTTTATTTTTTGTTTACAACAATAACAATACAAATTAGCAAAAAAGCAACAACAACAATTCCAATTAGCGGCAACAATGTTACAATTTTGAACACTTGTGGTCTTTTTTCAACTTTTTTTAGTTTTCAAAACATAAACAAAGCTCTCAACATTGCACAGATGTCATTACTCACGTGTGTGGGTGGGCAGGAAATTTGAAACCTCGGACATGTTTGCAGCAGCATACACAAGAAACGTTTTTTTTTAACTTTTTTCTTCTCTCTTTCTCTTTGCAGCCCTTTACACCCGAAAAATCCAGCTACTGTGGTGGTGCCCAACAGCCCCTGGTTGACAATGATGCCTCAAATGTAACACCACTGACATTGAAGAATGCCATTTTGACACCACCCTCAAGTGAACAGCTTTCCTCAAAGCCAGGTAGTGCCACATTTGAAGGATCATCGTCTTCCACTGGTGGTTGTGGTGGTGCCATTAATAAATCTTCCTCCACGTCGTCCAATTCATCGGGAACAACAGCCAATCTTACCGGCAGCACCTGCAGTGTCTCCGCCACGGGTGTCGATAGTTTCTTGACCGAAGAAAATCTCAAACATTTACGTAAAAATTCCTCCTATTTGGAATGTGAAAATGCCTTGTGTCGCCAGGAAAATCTTCGTGAACATTTCCATTGCTATGAGGAACCGTGTCAGGGAAAAATCCTAAGCAAAAAAGATGACATCATACGTCATTTGAAATGGCACAAGAAACGTAAGGAAAGTTTGCTATTGGGTTTTGCCCGTTTCTCGTCATCGGATGATTGTGCCCCGGAGTATGGTGCCGGCTGTGCCTACAATTGGAAACAAACTCATTATCATTGCATCTATGAGGAATGTCCCAAGGTTTATGTCAGCACCAGTGATGTACAAATGCACGCCAATTTTCATCGCAAAAATTCGGAAATTGTCCAGGAGGGATTTCGCCGTTTCCGGGCCCATGAAAATTGCAAAATTGAAGAGTGTCCTTTCTATGGCAAGAAGACGTCGCATTATCACTGCTGCCGTGAGGGTTGCAATCACACCTTCAAGAATAAGGCTGATATGGGTAAGTTGAGAAGAACTTCTTTTCTCTCACACATTTAATTACAATAGGTTTGTTCGTTACCATAAACTTCTACAGATCAAAGTGTCAGTAATAATTATTATTGATGATGTAAATACGGCTTTATTATAATTAATATATTTAAGACGCATTTACATCAACGCCTCATTTGAACTGTCAATTATATTGAAGATCTGTCAAATAAATGACGTATAATTGTTAACCTTAAAAAATCATTTACAAATTTGTGCTTTAATTTTCTCTAAAATCTCTCCTTCTCTCTCCCTTCTCTTACAGAAAAACACAAGGTCTATCACATGAAGGATCATCAATTGACCCAGGATGGTTTTAAGAAAATTTTGAAAACTGAAAAGTGTCCCTTTGACGATTGCAAATACTCGTGTGTTTCGAATCACATTCATTGTGTGCGGGAAAATTGCAATTACATTTTGCACTCCAGTACTCAGATGATTTCGCACAAACGTAAACATGATCGGGCAGAGGGTGAACAAAATTATCAGCAATTTAAGACCCAAAGGGATTCCAGTGAGGAAGAGTCACCCAGCAATACTGTGGCAACAGCAGCAACAGCCACAACTGGCAGCGTGAAAAGTCTCACCTCCAATACCTCAACGCCCCTATCATCGCTATCGGCTGAACACTTTTTGGCCCGCAAACGTGGTAGGCCACCAAAGAAAATTGTAAGTTAAAACTTGAATCCGAAACCTTGGTAACATGACCACTAACTTGAAATTTTTTCCTTTTCTTTTAGCAATTGCCCTCCGAGTCCAGTGAAGCCAAGCGCATTAAACTAGAAGCCGCCGCCGCGGATTCCAACTCAAATAGCTCAATTCCAAACACCACCAGCTCCACCGTCAACACATCGTTGCCCGCCCCAACCAACCCCTTGGCTGCCACAATGCCCCTGATGAATCCCTTTATGGCCAACTTTAATCCAGCTGCCGTTGCTGGGGTTGATCCCAATGCTCCCAATTTCCAGCTGACCCATTTGATGGCCTTATTCCAACTGCAAAATCCTCTATTCTATCAAAATCTCTATCCACGAGGCATTACCGCTGCCAATATGGCCAATATTTTGGGGGCAGCAAATTTGCCCGCAGGAAATACCACACCCAACACCACCTCAGCCACTAATGTTAAGCAGGAATTAAACGAAAAACAGGAATTCAAGGAATGAATAGGTCTTGGCACATTTTAGGCTCGGTTTTGTTAATAACTCCTTGGGATGATTAAAGGACGACTCTTGCAAAAATGTTTGGCTTTCGAACATTTTGTGGTCCTCAAGATCATCTGCGGGAAATGCGATCTTTTTACAGATCTTTGGCCTAGAAGATCCATTGGAGATCGTTATGAGTACATATACTAGGCAAAGGGATTAGGCTGGCTTATGACAATAAGCTAAAAGCTTTAATTCCTTTTTGGGTTTTTTAAAGATTAAAAGAAAAGGGAAACAGTTGTTAGAAATCAAAAAAAGAATGAAAGAGAGGTCTCATCTCAGGCCTAACTTATCAAGGACATGGTTATGGTCCAAATAAGTAAAGAAATCAAAGTTATGAAAAGCTTCTTTCAAAAGTTTTTTTTCTATCAAAAAAGCTTTTGCAACAAACTTTTCATTTTTTGAAAGAAAAAAATCTAACCTCACAAATGTTTTGGTTTGAAAACATTCAACTCCAAAAAAAGTTTTTCAAATCACTTCATTTGCCATTTAAAAAAAAAAATATTAATAAAAAACCAAAATAAAAACTAATTTAAAATTGAAATAAAATTAAATTACTTTTTTTTTATAAAATAAAAACTGTGATTATTTTGATTAGAAACCAAAAACTATAAATTTTGTATAATTTAAAAACAAAAACTTAATTAAAATCCTCGTTTGGCTTAGTTAATTTGTAAATAATTTTTGTATATAAAAAAAAAACAATTTGTTGTTGTATAATTAAAAGAAAAAAAAACTGTTTTTGAAAAAAATTAACTGAATACTTTTTGGAAACATTTATTCTTGAGGAATACTTGGGCACAAGAAAATATTGCGGTACTTGCAGAGGTTATAGGGTGTTTAAATATTAATATAAAAATAAGAAAATTTAAACACCGTTAAATATAATCGTAAAATTAACCATTATATTTATCCCAGATACTCTCTTGAAACATTTTACCAAGAAGCCTTATAGCTCATTTAGATTAGCCATAAATCCTCGACTGGATTTAATAAATCCAGTACAAATCTCATTGCCTTTAGATATACATTTTGAAGGATTTAAATGGCAGTCAGCTGATTTTTGTTCATAGCACAATTACCAAGGTAGATGCATCAGCCCATCTGAACGAATTTGAAACGTCAAACGATTTTTTTTAAATTGAATTTAAATTGAAAATTTATTCTTTTATACTGAAAATGTTAGCAAATTATGCTACTAATGCTAACTTAAAGAGCAAATAAAGAATTATTTTATCACAGTTTGCCCATCTAAAATAAATAAACGAATTATTTTATCGTTTAGACATCATAAATATTAGTCTTGGTTGATTATAATCAACATTGTACATCAAAACAAATTTAATTTTTCCGCCTTGTTTACAAATTTTAACATTTTAAATTATTTTTAGTGTAGCAATTCACCGATGCATCTACCTTGTTTCTTGTGCCAGCTTGCAACTTTTTGTATTTTCTAGCAACATGTTGCAAAAAACAGAGTTGTATACGAGGATTTATTGCCAGATTTAAAACAAATCCACTCAATAGGAGGATTTATTTTTGTATGGGAAATCTGGTAGATTTTGGCTGGATTTAGCAAATAAAACCTGATAATGGGCTAAATCCGGCTAATGGTGTCATATCTAAATGGCATATTATATTCCCCTTTACATTAACACCAACAACAGGTGTTTTGGGAAACTCCTCATTTATTTGATGAACATTCAATTGAATTGACAACATTAAAGATGCATTTTACTATTGCCCATTAGGTGTAAATACGGCTAAAGTCAATACAAAACTTGTTTACATTAGAACTTTTTGTCCAGTTAACCATCTCCACGAAGATTTATTTGGCCTATACGCAATGGGATTGACATTTGAAATCCATTAAATTCAGTTACATGTAAACGTAGAAGATTAACATCGAAATTAACATATTAACAAATGAATACAACCTCTTATGGAAATGGAAACTATCAACGTATGATAAAAACTTCTGTTGCTGCATCGATGATTTTTTAACCGGCACCACATTTTTGTGGGTGCTATTTACAATTTTTACAAAAAATAAAAATAATATTAAATAAATATACAGATTATTGTGTTTCCATTATTATTTTAGGTAGTGTAACCTACTCTCCAGCTCATGTTTAGTTTGACAGTGTTTAAGACCGATCTGTATAGGATGGATCAAATTGATTGCGGTATGCAACCAGTTTCCTATGTGTGTGCCCGTTCTTCTTCTGTCTTCAGAAGACCTAAAGAGGTCTTCTGTCTGTAGAAGACTAAACAAGATCTCAAGAAGTCTACTGTCTTCATAATACCTATCTAGGTGTTATTAATTTTTTTTTGTAATACCTCAAGACCGAGGTTTTCTATTGGTAGAAAAGAAGAAAAAAAAAACATTTGGAGTTATTCTTTTCTGTTTTTAGAAGACCTTAAGTTGTCTTTTGTTATAAAAGACCTCAAAAGGTCTTCTGTCCAGAAAAGACCTCCAAATGTCTTCTTTCTAATATGTCTTCTGGCTATGGTCTTTTGTCTTGAGCAGACTTCAAAAAAAGAAGACTACAAGACTTCTTCTGCCTATAGAACATATCTAGAGGTCTTCGGTCTATAGAATACCTAAAGAGTTCTTCTGATATAGAAGATCTCAAGAGGCTTCTGTCTATAGAATACGTCAAGAAGTTTCTGTCTATAGATGACCTCAAGAGGTTTTCTGTCTAAAGATTACCCCAAAAGGCCTTCGATCTACAGAAACCTCAAGAATCTCCTTTCTAAAGAAGTCTTCAACTGGTATTTCGTCTATGGACGAACAGAACAAATGTTCTGTCTATAGAAGACCTCAAGAGGCATTCTGTGTGTGGAAGACTTCAAGGGATCGTCTGTCATGAGGTCTTCTGTCTATTAAAAACCTCAGGAGTTTTTCAAAAGTCCGTCTATAGAAGACTTCAAGAGATCTTTTGTCAATAGAAACCTCAAGAGGTCTTCTGATTATAGAAGACTTTAAAAGGTTATCTGTCTATAAAAGACCTTCTGAGGTAGAATACTCCAAGCGGTCTTCTATACACAATAGACCTCTTGAGGTCTTCTATAGACAGAAGACCTCTTGAAGTCTTCCACACAGAACGCCTCTTGAGGTCTTCTGAACACAAAAGACCTCCTGAGGTAGAAGACCCCAAGAGGTCTTCTGTAGACAAAAAACAAAGAAGAGGTATTATGTCTACAAAGTCCTCAAGCGGTCTATAGAAGACCTCAACAAAAGTCCTTCAGAGGTACTAGATCTAAAGAAGAGGTCTTCTGTCTTTAAAAGACATAAACGATTTTTTTATGTAGATGATCTCAAGAGGTATTCTGCAACAGAAACCCTAAAGAGGTATTCTGTAACAGAAGACGTAAAGACCTGTTGATCAAATAAAGACATTAACCGGCATTATGCCTATAAAAGACCTTAAGAGGTCTTCTGAGAACTTCTGCAAGAGAAGATTTCAAGAGGTTACCTCCTTATAGAAGAACTCAAAGGAATTCTTTCTATAGAAGACTTCAAGAGGACTTCTGTCTATAAGAGATATTATCCTACTGCTACACAATACCCATCCTACCATACTGATTATAAGTTTTCAGTATATGGTTATATTTCATATTTGCTGATAGGTATTTTCTACGGGTGCCACCGTGGTGCAATGGTATGCACACCCGCCTTGCACGCTAAAGGTCGTGGGTTCGATTCCCCGGCCAGTCAACATCAAACACTTTTCAACGGTGGCAAAATACCCCTCAGTAATGTTGGCGACATTTCCTGAGTATTTCAGCCATGTAAAACTTCTCTATAAAGTGGTGTCGTAAGGCACGCCGTTCGGACTCGGCGATAAACAGTAGGTCCCATATCATTGAGCTAATATGAATCGGGGTGCACTCATTGATATGAGAGAAGTCTCCCCTGTCCCACCTGGGATGTTGGTGGAACAATTATTATTATTATTTTCTACCTCACTTCTTCGGTTCATTTTCAAACCGAGGAGGATTTTAAATCAACAGATTTCGTCTGTAGCCCTTCTTTTCTCTTACGGACTATGTCGATTTTTTCGACATGGACGACAATAAATCCTAAACAGCATTAATGTTTAGGATTTATTGTCGTCCATGTCCCCTCCCCTGTCTTTATCGTAAAGCGATCTAATTATAAAAGTTAAGAAAATGGTCAAGTCCAATGGACCATTGAAAAAAGTGGGCGTGGTCAAATTTTCTTTGAATAAAAACCCAAGTTGGATTATGACGAACATTTCAAATAAATAATTATCCAACTCGGTCCAACCTTTCTCAACTGATGCCATTACCAACGAACGACATTTGATTTTTATACCCTACACCACTATGTGGAAAGGGTATTATAAGTTTGTTTTGGTAAAAATTCATGTAACACCGCGAAATATCCAGCGGTATTTTGCATCATATCTTTTACAACACGTATTTCAAACACAGTATTTTTTGAAAGTACATATTTAGACTATAAAAACCCTAGTAGGGTTTTGTCCTGTTCCAGTTCCTGTTCCAGTTGTTCCTGTTCCAGTTGATCCAGTTCATCTAAACCGGGCTAAATCTACACTTTTTTTCATTTATCAGGCCTTCATCTCAGAAACGAATAGGAATTTGGCCTTTCTGCCTTTAGCAATATTGTAGCCCTTAACTAGTAGAACATATCTTTTGAAAAAACCACATAAGAAAAACTCCATCTAGGGCATCAAAATCTATAAAATATAGAAAATTTTACATAATTGCTGAAATTCTGATCAGTATCGGCTAATCTTTTGTTAGTTGAACCAAGTAACCTTTTACAAAAATCTTCCAAATACAGTTCTCAACAATTCTTTGGAACATTCTGAAACTCTTAAATGCTTACTTCATGTTGTTTCAGCGGTATTTTGCATCATATCTTTTACAACACGTATTTCAAACACAGTTCACACCAACCGTTTATTCTCGCATTTCGGATTTCAGTACATTATTGATATTTTTATTAAATCGTCGTTGAAAAATGTACTGAAAACAACGAACAACGGTATAGAAGCATTTTACAACAATGACATGTTCTGAAGAGTTGTGTATTACATTCCAGGGAATATTTTTCCAAAAGAAAATATTCAGAAAAAAATAACGGTTTTGGAGATACGGTGCGAAATGTATAAAAATTGTGGCATTTTTGCATATATTTTGAAATTTGAGGCACTAAATGTAGTTTTTCGAGTTCATTATTTCTCCAAATATGTTATTCTTGTCCTTACCTACAAATTTGCTTCAGAGGTCAGTAGAAGATTCGCATTGGTTTCAGAGATATAACCCCGAATTTTTTAAAAACTCAATATTTAACCATGTTTAGATGGGGCCATAAAATCCGAGCTGGATCTGACACAACAAAACCCAACTAGAGTTTCTTGCCGTTTGGGTCTGTACTTTCAAAAAATCCTCAGTTCGAATTGTTTGCACAAGATCACCTTAAAAATGTTGCACAGTGTTATTTAATAATTCTAGTACTCTTATTGCAGTACCACCTCTAACAGTGAATCTGACAAATAAATAATAAATCAGAAATCCATTTCTATTTCATAGCCCCATACCATACCCATTGCACTTTCGTACTCTTCGCACAATAATTGTATAATTCCAGTTTCACCCAACACCAAATTTAGGACCATCTTGCACTTTTCATATTTCCAACACCAACTCAATAATTCAGTCCTTAGCGACCTCCATACCTAATTTCAGAATTTGTATGCATTTCAAAAACAACTGCGAATTTCACAACTTCAGCCTTACCCCATTACTAGACAGCGGAATTTTATGCAACCCCTATTTGTGGTCCGATTCATGTCAAATTTTGGGACTGGGCATATTTTTGGCTTCTGACTACATTACAATCGAAACATATGACATATGCAAAATTATGAAAAATGCATAAATTTTTGCATATGCAAAATTTATGCATTTTACATATTTTCTTATGCAACAAATATTTTAATAATAGGTACAAAAATGTTTGTGTGTAAAATTTTTCTTTTTACAATTCTCTTCAGACAAGTCAATAAAATAGAGAAATTTATAACCACAGCCTTCAAAATACCGAAAATCGGGAGGTATCGTTCTATGGGGGCTATATGAAGGCCTGGACCTAAACCGACAAATTTTAGGTGGAAAGTTTTTTACCCCCAAGGAAGACTTAATACCACATTTCAGCCATTTCGGAGGGATATTGAGGGCACAACCTTCAAAATACCAGAAATCCGGAGGTTCCTTTCTATGGGGGCTATATAAAGACGTGGACCTATACCGATAAATTTCAGGTGCAAAGTTTTATACCCCCAACGAAGACTTAATACCAAATTTCAGCCATTTCGGAGGGATATTGAGATCACAACCTTCAAAATACCAGAAATCCGGAGTTACCGTTCTATGGGGGCCATATGAAGACGTGGACCTATACCGACAAATTTAAGGTGCAAAGTTTTATACCCACAACGAAGACAAAATGCCAAATTTCAGTCATTTCGGTGGAATATTGAGGCCACAACCTTCAAAATACCGAAAATCGGGAGGTACCATTCTATAGGGGCTATATGAAGACGTGGACCTATACCGATAAATTTCAGGTGGAAAGTTTTATACCCCCAACGAAGACTTAATACCAAATTTCAGCCATTTCGGAGGGATACTGAGGGCACAACCTTCAAAATACCAGAAATCCGGAGGTACTGTTCTATGGGGGCCATATGAAGACGTGGACCTATACCGACAAATTTCAGGTGCAAAATTTTATACCCACAACGAAGACAAAATCCCAAATTTCTGTCATTTCGGTGGGATATTGAGGCCTCAACCTTAAAAATACCGAAAATCGGGAGGTCCCATTCTATGGGAGCTATATGAAGACGTGGACCTATACCGATAAATTTCAGGTGGAAAGTTTTATACCCCCAACGAAGACTTAATACCAAATTTCAGCCATTTCGGAGGGATATTGAGATCACAACCTTCAAAATACCAGAAATCCGGAGTTACCGTTCTATGGGGGCCATATGAAGACGTGGACCTATACCGACAAATTTAAGGTGCAAAGTTTTATACCCACAACGAAGACAAAATGCCAAATTTCAGTCATTTCGGTGGAATATTGAGGCCACAACCTTCAAAATACCGAAAATCGGGAGGTACCATTCTATAGGGGCTATATGAAGACGTGGACCTATACCGATAAATTTCAGGTGGAAAGTTTTATACCCCCAACGAAGACTTAATACCAAATTTCAGCCATTTCGGAGGGATACTGAGGGCACAACCTTCAAAATACCAGAAATCCGGAGGTACTGTTCTATGGGGGCCATATGAAGACGTGGACCTATACCGACAAATTTCAGGTGCAAAATTTTATACCCACAACGAAGACAAAATCCCAAATTTCTGTCATTTCGGTGGGATATTGAGGCCTCAACCTTAAAAATACCGAAAATCGGGAGGTCCCATTCTATGGGAGCTATATGATGACGTGGACCTATGCCGACAAATTTCAGGTGGAGTGTTTTAAACCCCCAACGAAGACTAACCCCCAGTTTTTGTAACTTATTTTTGTTCGTTCGTCTATATTCGTAATAATTTAGGCATACATAGCTCAGCCCCCAGATGACATACACATCTAATTTTTCGTATACCCGTTCCATATATCATTAAGGATTCCTCATTTAAAAATCAGCGCTCTACATTTGCGCTAAAGCGAGTAAATCTATCTACAAAATTTGACAATTCGGGTGAGAAGAATAAAATTTTTTACAAAAACTGGGGGTAAATACCAATTTTCAGTAATTTCGGTGGGATGTTGAGGCTATAACTTTCAAAATACCGAAAATCGGGAGGTACCGTTCTATGGTGGCTATATGAAGACGTGGACCCATGCGGACAAATATCAGATGTAAAGTTTCATACCCCTAACGAAGACTTAATACCACATTTCAGCCATTTCGGTGGGATATTTGGACCACAAATCCTTGAATATATTTTTGCATATGGTTTTGCATATGCTCATTTTATGCAGATATGTAAATATATGTCAAAATATGCACGATATGCAGAATATGCAAAATATGCAAAAATTTCTGGGCCTAATTATTACAAAATAAAACGAGTTTCTCTCTAATCAGATTTTCTCTACGACCATCCTAACCATATATTCATTTGCATAGGATTCCGCTGTCTACCCATTACACAACAGCAATTTGAACCAAATTCAGTGGCATTAATTTTCGTTCACTTATATTACGTATATCCACTAACAACCACCCCCATTACTCAACCCTAAACACCAACAGCAACTATAATACCAAATTTCAGAATTCCACCTCTATTCATATACTAAGTTTAGTAAAATTTAATACTCCACTCCATTCCAACAGTAATCGTAATTCTATATTTCAGGATGCGTTCACCAATTCTAAATTGTATCACATTTAGTATCATTTAGTACTTTTCGTACACATATCTAAGTACGAATTTCACAAAACAACATCCATATCTCAGTCCTCCACTCCAACAATAATCTTAATTCCAAATTTCTGGATTCCACCTCTATTCATTCACCCAAATCCAAATTGTACCAAATTTAGTACTTGTCCTACACATAAGTACGAATTTCCGAAATCTATCTCAATGTTCCATGCAACAGTAATAATAATTATAAATTGCACGATTCCAGCTCTATCCATTCACCAAAATCTAAATCTAAATAACCTTTTGATACATCTATCTAACTCACCATTAGTGATCCTCATTCCCGATTTCAGTTTTCTAGCTCTTCCCGTTTGTCTAATACAAAGGGTACCATATTTAGTACCTTTTAGTACTTTTCGTACCCTTCCAGTTCGAATTTTCAAAAACCGAGCCTCACCCCTACACACCAACAGCAACACACACTCAAAAGTTCAAGTTTCTAGCTTCAGCCGTTTCGTCTGGGCGATGATCTGTCAGTCACTCACTCACTTATCACTAAGCTCTTTTATATAATAAAGATTAAATTGGTGTTTATAAATTATCTCAAGTAAAATGTGTATTTTTATACCCTCCACCATAGTATGGAGGGTTTACTAAGTTTGTTTTTTTTTTTATTTTATTTTTTTTTTTTTTTGTAACGCATTGAAGTATACATTTGCGACCCTATAAAGTACATATATTCTTGATCAGGATAAAATTCTGAGTCGATGCCGAGCCATGTCCGTCTGTCCGCCTGTTGTAATCAGGCGTTGAATTTTTGCACCCTAGTGTCTTTTTTCCCATAGGCAGGTCAAGTTCGAAGATGGGCTATATCGGCCCACGTATTCGTATAGCGCCCATATAGCAGTACATCCCGATTTTCGGTATTTTGCGGATTTTAGCTACATTTTTTAACCGAACTACCTGTTATTTGACATTTGAGGTTCCCAGTGGTCACAAAATATCTCCACCAAAAATTGTCAACATAGGTGCAATGTTTGGTATAGCCCCAATATAACGGTGCCTCCCGATTTTCGGTATTTTGAGGGTCTTAGCTACATTTTTTGACCTAACTACCTGTAATTTAACATTTGAAGTTCCCAGTGGTCAAAAAATATCTTCACCAAAAATTGTCAACATAGGTTCAGGGTTTCGTATGGCCCCCATATAACGGCACCTCCCGATGTGCGGTATTTTAGAGAATTTTAGCTACATTTTTTGACCGAACTACCTGTAATTTGATGTTTTGTGGTTCCCAATGGTCATAAAACTAATCCGCCAAAAACTCTCAACATAAGTCCAGATTTTGGTATAGCACCCATATAACGGTACCTCCCGATTTTCTGTATTTTGAGGATCTCAGCTATATTTTTTACCTAACTACCTGTAATTTAACATTTGAGGTTCTCAGTGGTCAAAAAAGATCTTCACCAAAATTTGTCAACATAGCGTCGGTGTCATGCTTAAGTGTTCCATACGCCATTTTTGACATTTTGAGATAAAGGTACTTTACAGGGTTTTGAACCATGCTCTTTCAGATTTTTTGGTCGGTTTTTCTCTATCTCTTATAGTTTCTGAGATATTCAGATGCCAGAATGTTCCATATCCGCCTTGTGACCCAAAATATCTTGTCGTTTTGTTCCATATCCATAAAGCCTGGCGTATGGAACAAAACAACTTTGAACTTTTTAGTTCCATATCCATGTCGTTTGGCGTATGGAACAAAAAGAGACAAAAACGAATTGTTCCGCACCAAAAATGATGGCGTTTGGAACAAGTTACGGAAAAGTGTGGCGTATGGAACAAATTGTTTTAAAGGACTGGATTTAAAAACTGATGAATAATAGTTTCTAAATCCAAATATTTTTGAATTTTGTATTGTTATATGAAAACGAAAATTTATCAATCGTTTAAACAAAAAATCCCTAGTTTAAAGACAACATTTTGAGGTAAGTCCACGAAAATATACGCAAAACGTTCATTCGACTTGAAGCTAGTGTGGACACCGACTAAAAAAATGGTATTATAAGAAAAACGCGTTTAAATTTTTAATGTGTTTTGGTTGAAATGTGACAAAACGTGTTCCATGTGACACAAACTGCCAAAAACATGAAAAAAAGATTCCATGGAACAATTCAGCAACTTTTTGCAATTATAAAAATTGGCCATAACTTCTAGACTATCACAGATATCTGACTAAAATATACTACTGATATTTTCCATGAGTTTAGTTAAGTAGAACTGAGCTCTTAAAATATTGGATTATTGCACCATTTTTATCCTGTATGGCCTTAAACATTAACTTGAGTTTTTCTCGAATCAGGCAAATGGCGTATGGAACACTTAAGCATGACACCGACGATAGGTCCAGGTTTTGGTATAGCCCCCATATAACGGTACCTCCCTATTTTCGTTATTTTGAGGATTTTTGACCTAACCAATTTACAGGTAATTGAAGTTTGGAATTCCCAGCGGTCACAAAACTACTCCACCAAAAATTGTCAAAGTAGCTCCACGTATTGGTATAGCCCCCATATGTATAACTGTACCTCCCGATTTTCGGTATTTTTGAGGACTTTAGCTAGATTTTTTACCGAGCTACCTGTAATTTAACATTTGAAGTTCCCAGTGGTCACAATACATCTCCTCCAAAAACTGTCAACATAGGTCCAGTATGTTATAGCCCCCATATAACCTCCAGATTTTTGGTAGTTTGAGGATTTTAGCTAAAATTGTTCACCGAACTCCTGTAATTTGACGGCTGAGGTTCCTTGTAATCACAAAATTCTCCACCAAAAACTGTGAACATAGGCCCGTGGGTTGTCAAAGCCCCGATTTTCGGTATTTTGAGGATTTTAGCTGCAATTTTTGACTGAACTATCTGCAATTCAACATTTGAGGTTCCTAGTGGTCACAAAATTCCGCCACCAAAAATTTTCCACACTTTGATATAGCCCCACATAAAGGTGTCGATCGATTGACGACATTTTTATATGTATTTTTTGCCTTATTTATCAGTGGTCGCAAAATATATCTTCCTAAAATTGTAGGCAGGAAAGAAAATAATTATTCCGTTTTAGTTCGGATATTTTATGGTGGAGGGTATAAAAAGTTCGGCCGTTCGGTAGGGCAAGTAACGCTTTTTTACTTCTTTAAGAATAAAGAAGATACGACTGACTCACCGTTTAAATCCCGCGATGTCAGTAGGCTTTGGGTGATTCAAAATTTATCGGCGGCTGTTGTTGAATCAAAGTAAGTACTCCAACCAGATCTGACAGCATCATCAGATCTAACCCCGTCAACTCATGTAGATGATCCACGCTCGACACATCCGGTAGCAATCCGTAATGCACTGTTTTGAACCTCTTGAAAGTTTCGCCACTGGTTATCACTGAGAAAGGATGTCCACACTGGGGCCATATAACTCAAAATTGGGCGACTGATGGCTGTAAGAGTTTATTTGTCTTTATCTCCTTCCTTGTCATCTTTTAGTACTTTGTTCTTAAGGTGCAAACAGAATGAGAAATTCATGTTTATCCAAGCCTAAATTTATGTACAAGAATAAAGAAATGCAAGATCGCATTTTAATTAGGTAGTACTTGGCCATTGGGCTTTTACATGAAATCAAGCGTGAAGCGAAGCAACAAAGTTCATTGTATTTTAACTTTTAGTTTGGAAATTTAATATCTGCGCCATGCTTAGTAAAGTTAAGGAGATTATAAAACACAACACTCAGGATCTTCGGGTGTGGGATGGTCGGTACTGTTCTTCCTTCGGCCTTGATATCTAGTTCAGCCCTTAACGCACGTGTCCGGGAGTTAAAATGGTAGATGTTGACTTGGGCGGTGATGTGATCAATTTCCTTTCCTGCATTAAAGCGAAAGAGAATCTGCTAAAGTTGGTCTGGCAGTAAACGGCGAAAAAACCAAGTTGATGGTATCAACGCGTAATATGTCCACAAACCCCGCACCATCTGTGAATGTTGGTACCTACAATTTTGAGGTAGTAAAGGACTTCGTCTACCTCGGCACCGCCATAAACACAACAAATAACATCAGTTGTGAAATACGAAGAAGAATAGTGTTGGCTAACAGATGCTACTTTGGGCTGAGTAAGCAGTTTAGGAATAAAGCCACCTCTCGTCAAACAAAAGTAACACTTTACAAAACACTGATACTACCCGTGCTAATGTATGGTTCCGAAGCATGGGTACTTGCTCAAGCAGATAAGGCAGTGCTTGGTGTGTTCGAGAGAAAAATTCTTCGAAAGATCTACGGGCCAATCTGTGTTGACGGCGAATATCGGCGTCGTATGAACAACGAGCTGTATCAACTATACAATGACATCAATGTAGTTGAACGAATCGAGATACAACGACTGCGATGGCTAGGCCATGTTATAAGAATGAGTGATGATGAACCCGCAAAAAAGGCGTATAAATACGGGCCGCATGGAGGTTCTCGCAGATCTGGAAGGCCAAAGCTTCGTTGGAGCGAACAAGTGAAACGAGATATCAGAAAGTTACATATCCCAGATTGGGAAAATACAGCAGTAAACAGAGAGGATTGGAGATTTTTTCTTAGTTCGGCTTATGGAACAAATGTTCTGTAAAAGGCCAGCTAAGTAAGTAAGTAAGTATTAAAGCGGCGATGGTGGCTATATAGTCATTGATTTGAGGACTTCTTTTATATTGACGCCAGAAGACATGATGGTGCAATCATTTGCGTAAGAACACATTTTGATGACATTCGGTGGTTTAGAAAGCTTCGCGAGGTTGAACATGAGCGGTGACAATAATCCTCCTTGAGGAATGCCCATTTGTAGCTTGCGATGCTACGATTTTCTGCCTCGGAAATTCTCATATGCCTGTCTGCCATTGAGATAATTACCAAGCAAGGTACTTGATAATATTGGGTAATGTAGAATCCATTATGTCACCCACCAGAATCGAGTGATTAACCGTCCGTGTCAACTGCCTTTGACAGATCTAAGGCGGCGATTACAGTTCGCGCTGGCGATCGAATCTAGTTCGGGCCATTCGCAATGTATGTTGTGATGTCATTTAAAGCCGGCGTTGTGCAACGTGCTTGCCGAAATCCATGTTGGTAATTCGCCAGACCACCATGTAGGTGGTCGGAACAAGTTGGCAACAATAGCGCTTCCAGAACCTTAACTTTTGGTGACAGCAGGGAGACTGGCCCGTATGATTCTCCCGAATTAGTTGGTTTACCGGATTTAGGAAGTGAAATATCTCTCACGACTTTCTAGATCTCTGGTATAACCAGTTTATTAATCTGGAGATTTAGGAGTTTTGAGAGGGATTCCAATGCTAATGAGCCGAGATGTTTTAGCTTCACCATGAATATCCCACCTGGACCATAAGCCTTAGATGTTTTTGCCCTGGAAATTACGGTTTCCACTTCACTGGGTGTGAAGGAGCTGGGACTTGTCTCACGTCGGAGTCTCCTGAAATTTCCTAAGGTTGGCTCTTCTGGTCCTGTTCTGCTCGATGCTATGAACAATGAATTTCTGACTATTTGCATATTGAACATCGCGGAAAGTAATAGCGATGTTAACCTGATTTTTTTTTTTTTTTTGGAGCCGGCTAGACTTTTGATGGTATGCCATAGTTGACTGATTGACAAGAGAATTTATCTCTTCCGTCAGGGATACAATACTTTGGTCATTGGCACATGGTTGTCGCAGGTGTTCGCGTTCATCAGCAAGACGTGCTCCAGGTGTCGGATAACCCGGTCTACATTGAGCAATTCGACCATTTTGACAATAGGCTGTGCTGAGAGACGAAGATGTTAAACTTGTATGACTGCTATTAATGGAGGTGTTCGGCGAGATTGGAGCACTGTTCTGTAAGGTGGTGTTGGAGCGCTGTCCGTCACAATATTGCCCGTCCAATCTCTGTGCGAACGCACCGTTTCATATGGCAAAAGTCTCTGTTACATTGAACTGAAGTGATATCCCTCCGCATCACATCTTTACATAAAGAACAAAGCCAGATTCGTTGTTTTTGTAACAGTATTTAAAATGTTTGTATGTATGCAGTGTGTCGTGCGGGCCTGTACCGCATGCTGGGCTGATGTTTTGCACGGTATTACCTATCCTTGCCAAAACTACTCTGGTTTGTCGTGGCAGCTGACTCTCCTCAGCTTCGATAGATGGGGGATACTACGTAACCCTGCTTGGACCTGTTTTTCTAGATCATGAAGATTCCTCCTGACATGCATGGGTAGAGGGTCCACCATATGGCGATTGCGATGGCTCTCACGGTAACACCCGAGCAAGTACTGTAACGAAAACTTGGCATTATGTTGTTGTACTGGAAGAATATTGTTGTTGTAGCAGCATTTAAACATACGTAGAAGCATAGGTTTAATGCTGGGTTGGCAGCCGCTGCCCGAAACACTATGGTTCCGGTTCAATCCGGTACGAAAGAACCCGTTGTCGTGGAATAGCGGAATAATATTTGTCTCATGTAAATGGGTCACTGAAGTCATGTAGTTCTCAGTCCCTTCTGACAGGTTTGAATATTTTTCCATCGCGTTGCACTTACCACACTGGCGCTGCATAGCTTACCACAGACCGACCTATCGCCTTATATGTGGTCGACAACATATCTTTAGCTGCACCCTAAGTGTTGTCGGCTAGGGTCTTTAGGACCTTGTTCGTACATGTCGCAGATAGCTGTGATATGCGCGGACGGCATGAACATGCTGTCTAATGTGACCCCTAGAATTTTGGGGTACTTTGTGTTCGCAATTCTCCCACCATCGCCATGATATTCAACTCTGTTCTCACCTCTGCCGTTCATGTAGTGAACAGAGTAGCCGTAGAATTAGTGGCGGATATTTGCATATTCCTCACGTGGAAATGGTGGTAAGATCAGCTAAGAAGGAGTTCTGCCGTTCACAAATTACATCAGGGTAGGTTCCTTTCGATCTCAATGCCGTCTGGAGGAGCGCAATACGAGAGAAGTAGAAGATAAGCAGTTCTGGAGATATCACCCCTTCTTGAGGAACTCTACAGGGCTTGGACTTATTTTCCTGAATTCCACGTACGACTGGCGACCACACATATAATTAATTATCCATCATTTTAAACTTGGCCGGTGGGTATTCAGCTCGAGAACCTCAAACAGCGTAGAATGCTTGACAATATCAAAGACATTTGACAAGTCGAGTCTTTACTACGGGCAACAAAAACGAAATCGCTCTGTGTGATTCACCTTTCTGGCTTCAGAGCGGGTCCATCCTGCCCATTTTCCATTTTCCAGACTTTGGGAACAATGTGGGTGACTAACGACAGGACTTTGGTAAGATACTGAACTCCCACCTCATCCAGCTGTTTCAGCATTACCATGGAGATTCCATCGAGGCCCAACGCTTTGGATGATTAAGCGTTCCGGATGACATTCGCAACATCATCCATTGTGAATTGTGGTGGTTTCTCCTCAGCAGGACAATATCAAATGCGACTTAGTACTCTTCTCTTCGCCCCGTCACTCCAAGAGTCACGAAAAACTGTCGATTAAAATAACTTATCAGTTGCCCAAAATTCACTTTTTTCAGCTCTAATTTTTCAGCGGCTGTTTCCTGTATCGCGGCGACCATGATGTTCCTCCGATACATTTCGGTCTACGATTTCGGTGACATTGTTGCGGAGGTGACGGTTCCTGATCGAAGATTCCTCCGAGTCAATTCAGTGCATAGAACCGCACCACAGTGGGACAAAAAGAGAAAATAAAAGTTAATTTTTTATTGTTTGTTTATCAATAATTTCGATTATAATAGTTTTATATTGACAATTTTACTTTATTTACAGATTTATTGGGTACATTTTTATTTTTTATATATACTTTTTGAAAAGTTCCCATATAACGGTACCTCCCGATATTCGATATTTTGATGATTTTTGCCAAATTACCCATCTGAAATGGCTAAAATTTGATATTTATCCTTAGTTGGGGGTATAAAATAGTCCGACAGAGAATTTTCGGAACAGGTCCACGTTTTGATATAGCCGCCATATAACGGTACCGCCCGATATTCGGTATTTTTAAAGTTTTAGCCACATCATCCAACTGAAATGGATGAAATCTGATCTGAGTATACATAATTTATGGAGGAGGCTACAGTAAGAGTTCAAAATCACCCCAAAGTCGCAGGAAGTAATTTCAGAAGTTATTCTAACAAGATGTATAAAAAATTAAAACAAAAGTGGAAGCTAAACCACAGAGCTCTTGAATCAAATTTTAATTTAAGTTACACCTAGGAAGTTTTTGCGGATTCTGAAACTACAATATTCATAGATGAGAAAAGTCAAAAAACAAAAAAAAAAACGCCGGAGCGCTTTTTAAGGGTTTACCCCTACTTGTCACTTTCTATAGGTATTATAGAGTATACCACAATCAATCCGATCAAGTAGATCGGAGCAAAATTGGCTGAGATATGACCGTTCAAATTGAAGAATCCGTTGAGTTTTTTGTGTAGAGGCTCAACTTAAAACGCGTTTTTCTCGAAACCCTTTTTTTTGTTGTTGTTGTAGCAGCTTTTACAAGTACATGTAAATCATTATTTTATTGATTCGGCTCTGATTCCAGCTCCAAGCTCAGAAAGGACGCCACCTGAATTGGATTAGTCCAAAGAGAGAGAGGAGTTAAGTCAGTCGGGCTGGCTGGACAGTTAAACAGGTGCTGCGTAGTATGCGAACCGGTGCCACATGCAGATATTCCGCGTGCCATCAATCCTGGCCCAGTAAGAATTGAGGCGGCTGCACCAACCAGATCTAAGTTGCGTCAACACGACTCTCGTTTGTCTTGGCAGCTGCTGTTCTTCCGCTGCCACGGGTGGTGGATGATCTTCGAGGACTATATTCATACTGTAGGCTGCCAGAGCCTCTGCAACCGCATCAGTATGAACGTCTCTTAAACCTGTCTGGTATGCACGTTGATCTAGAGGTTCTCTTTTATATCTTTGGACCTCTCTCTCTAGATCTCTATAATCCTCCCTAAGGCATATCCACCAGATGGTGATTTGGGTGGTCTTGCCTATAGCATCCAAGCAAGTACTGCATCGTCAACATCCTGTTGTGACGACTCACAGGAAGGATCTTTGTCTCCTCATGTAAATGGTCCACTGCAGGCATGAGGTGACACCCTGTAGCTGTTCTCAGGGCAGCATTCTGACAGATTTGTAGTTTATCCCATTGCGTGTCACTTACGTTAGCAAACCACGCTGGCGCCGCATAGCTTACCACAGACCGACCTATCTATCGCGTTGTATGTGGTTAACAAGGTTTCTTTATCCGCAGCCCAAGTGCTGCCGGCTAGGGACTTGAGGACCTTGTTCCTGTTTCTCAGCTTATCACAGATAACTGTAGTATGCTGGGACGACTTATACATGCTATCGAATGGAACCCCTAGGACTTTGGGGTAGTTTGTGGTCGGAAGAGTTGCACCGTCGACCTGCACATTTAGTGGGAGCTTCATTTGCGCCGTCCATGTGGTGAACAGTGTGGCTGTTGACTTAGCGGTGGATATTTTCATATTCCTCGCGTGGAAAAACTCTAAAAGATCAATGAGATAGACATTTAGCCTTTCACAAACGTTACCGATATTGGGACCCGACGCCATGAGTGTACAATCATCCGCGTACGTAATTAACTCAATGCCGTCGGGAAGGCGTGGAATTGCAGAGAGGTAGAGGTTAAACAGTTCCGGAGATATCACCCCTCCTTGGGGAACTCCCTGCTTCACTCTACGGGGTTTGGACTTCCTGTCTCTGAATTCCACGTATGACTGGCGACCACACAAATAGTTGATGACCCAGCGTTTCAGACAAGGCCGGAGGGTAGTATTCTCGATATCCTCGAACAGCCTAGCATTGCTGACCGTATCAAACGCTTTGGTCAGATCCAATGCTACCATCACTGTTCTGTGACATGGTTTGTCCTGGTTGAGTCCTCGTGCAATATATGTGGAAATGGCGTGCAGTACTGTTGTGGTACTGTGCTGCTTTCGGAACCCGTATTGATGATCTGCAACTGGATAACACGTTCTGATGCTGGGGAGGAGTAATGCCTCGAGTATCTTTGCTACTGGTGATAGAAGTGAAATCGGCCTGTACGACTCACCTTTACTGACATCTTTGCCAGGTTTCAGCAGCGGGACCACCCTGCCCATCTTCCAGGCATCGGGAACTATTAGGGTGGCTAGCGATAAGTTGAAGAACTTACTTAAATACTCGACTCCTGGGTCATCCAGCTGTTTTAGCATTACCATAGAAACACTTCTCTTCGCCCGGTCGCTATCAGGGTGCTCGATAAATTGTCGGCAGAAATAGCCAGCGCACCTCTTCGGATCTGTCACAGCCACGCCGTTAAACGTGACAGATGTCCGATCGTCTCTCCTACCAGGGTTCTATAGCGCCTTAACCGTTGTCCACAATTTATTACAGCCGGCTCCAATGTTGCAGCACTTCAGATGTTCTAGCCACTTTTTCCGCTTGTGTTCACTGACTAATCTATTGACTTCCATTGTCAGTTCCCTGACTCTGGGGTCGTTGTTGTTGTTGTTGTAACAGTTGTTGCGGGGCCCTGATGAACCGAAGTCCGTACCTGTACCCAAAAAAAAAATTTCGCGTGGGGGTACCTTAAGGCGAGACCTTTCTGCCCTGGTGGAGGTCTCAAAAACCACATAAAAAAACAATTAGCCCACAATTATGATGAAGTGGAGCGTAGGGCGAGATAAATTATGCCACCTTGGAGCACTCTCTAAGGGTAACTACACGGATGCTAGGTGTAGTTAGCCATGCTGCAAGTGGCCAATGTTTGGTGGGGGAAAATTGGTGTGGGCCACGAATATTTGGGTGGCGGTTATTTATTTACATGCCTCATTGGTGGGGAGGCGAATATTTATGGGGTTTTGGTCAGCCCAGGATGTCGATGTGCTGTTTGCAATGCCTGGGTATGCTAGGCCAGGTCATTGCAAACAATTTCCTCATGTGATGGAAATGCACGAGTTCCTTCCTCTATCAGTGGACTAGCATACCTTTCCAAGGAATCATATGCTGATCCACTGAGAGTTTGGGTGGGCTCATGCAAATCACCACAAGAGAAAATCCTGAAATTAAAAGAAAAAAAAAAAATAGATTAGTAAAATGTAAAATATAAAAAGTGAGGAACGATACAAACCACAAAGCCTCTGTCTTTATAAATAAATGTCAGCTGATGATAAGCTGTCAAGTAGTGGCATTCACTTGGAGCTAATGACATACGAATAGGTGGTGCCAAGTTCGGATAAAGGTAGACGTACGGCAATACCGACCATGGGCAATACCGAATCTCTTAAATAACAGTGGAGAGGAAAACGATGCTCTTAATATTTTTGAGTGCAAAATTAGGAATTGTTTGAATATTTTAAGAAAGGGACAATTATTGGTTTATAAAAAAGGGATGGCGAAACCTTTTTGGGTAAAATGTCGATCCTTGGAAAGCTGCCATTGCTATAGAGAGGTTATAAAAGAGAGTTTTTGAAGGGAAAAATTCAGTTTGTAAAATGGTGCTGGTGAGGAAACCTCTTAGATCTTCAAAGTAAACGATTTTTGAATTAGTGAAAAACAAGTTTTTTTTGGTTAAAAACCTGACAAAACATATTGACTAAATTGTGATTTGCTCTCGAAAAAGAGAAAAGAGGTAGGAAAAGTGATTTTACGTTAAAAAAAAAGGAAACAGTGTGTAATATCATATATATAATGTTTTAATTAGGCAAGGAGTGAATGACAGAGATATTGTGGTGAAAAGGTTCTGAGCGTGACACAGAATATAACGTAGATTCCGGCTAATAGTTACAAGGCTGGCCGAATCCGATATTGTGTCCGTCAATCCCTGGAGGAAAGCGAGTGAACTAAAAATAACCAAGACAGAACCCATCCAATTAAGGTAGGAAACAGTTTTACCAATACGATAATACGAGCTTCCCTACTGCCATCTAGGGAGCACGCACCACAAATCATATCAATACGATCCACTCAACCGTGAATCAGCACCAGGCAACAATTTATTCAGGACACCTAACTTGTCATTTTGGGACACGTAGTCCAGACAACCTTCTTTTTGATATTGTGTCCGAAAGTTCCAAAAAAAGCCATATATGGACGTATCAAACAATACAGTCAAATTCAATTAATAATCTGTGTGGATGGTAATGCCACAGAATTGTTCCGACCAAGTGATGAAAACAAAGGGTTATAAGCGAACTGAAGAAAATCGAATGTCCATTATCTATACCCTAATATTGGCCCCTGTTGGCATAATTACCTCATTATTTATCGAAACTAAAGTATTCTTATCCGATATATATTATCTTTTATTTACTCATTTAAACCTTTAATGACATTTATAACGTTTATATTGATTTAAAATTCATATTGAGTTTTTTTTTATACTATTTTTCTATTTAGCAATTATTTCATTAGTCATTTCATTCCGTCTTGTATGGACATTGATTACTTTCATCATAAATTAATATCCAGGTTTATGAATGTTTATTTATTTATGTGTATGTAACATCCTGTTTTTTTTTTGTTTCAACTTTCAAAAAGGTGAAAAGCATAATTATTAATACCCCTTTTATCAACCAAAAAGAGCTCTTTTAGGGAGTATTAGGGTGGACTGATAGAATAGTCAAGATAAAAAAAAACGATATTGCGCATACTACATGCTTTCTGTTTTGAAGGTTGTTTTCATTGTTGTGGAGATTTTTGTATCTTTAATTAAAACAATACATTTCCAGACATTAATTGATTTATTTCATTTGGTCACTAGACCTTTCGTTTGAATAATATGAACTGGCAAAAGCCACTATATTCCAATTTTTGGTAAAAACAAAAAAGAGACAGTTTTATTTTTATTTTAAATTTATCTTTATTTTTTTGGTTTATTTTTTTTATATTCCTTGTTTGATTTAATTTATATGTATTGCATTGTATTTGAACAATTAAACTGATTTTGTATTAGGATTAGTATAGATTATAATAAAAAATGACTTGATATTATGATTAACAAAACAAATATGATGTGTTAGATTTGAGTGGGAAGGATTAACGACGAGGTAAGTGATGTGATGTGGGCGGGTAATGGGGTCACATAGGGGAAGAAAGGACAATGTGATCTAGGTTGGGTGGGCAGATTCCAAGCCGTCGGTTTCGGGTTTCCAGAGGGTGGTGAAACATCTTGTTGTTAGTGTTGTTGTTTGTATAGTGTTACCCTTGTATAGACTGTTGCGTGCCTCAGGATGGGATGTCAGGGTTGGGACTTACACCCGAGGGACAAAAGACTGTGTTGGCCGGAGTCCGATTGGTACCGCTCCCCATACCGAATGTAGGCCCACGTAACAATATGGCGCCCAAGAAAATGTTTAGAATTTGTTAGTGTATGCCACCGAAACGCTAGGAAATAGCCCAATAGAGCATTATCAATAGACCCACTTTTCCAGCCGAAGTTAAATCCGACGGAGGATATCATGTCATATCCATTCTGGACAATGAGCTAGAATGTTGTATGGAATGGTATACTCTGGGGGGTCGCGACTGAGGCACAGGAAAGACTTATTCAAACCCAAAATACGTATTATCCTACAGGGTACGATGGGACCTACAGGTAGTTGTAATGTATGTTTTGGGAATGTTACAAATGTTAGTTTCAGCTTGGTATTTTTATGTGAACCGACCCAATATGTGGATAGCCACTCTAGAGCACTTCTAGGGATGTAGTATCATACAAAGTTGAGTCGAATGATAGGGTCGCGAAGTCGACATATCAGGTCATATATAAATAGTATAATTTTTTGTTCAAAATTTGTGTTAGTCTGTTTTATGTATCACCACCATTGGAAACCACGTTTGAAGGCTAGAGATCACCGCACACATCACATCTCGTCAATAATCCTCCTATAAAGATATATAATTGAAAAGAAACAGAGTTTAAAAATAGAAAATATACTTAGTAGGAAGATAGAAAGTGACTTAAACCCACTTTTGAATAGATTCCAATTACGTTTTTTTTAACTTCTGGTACTGGAAAGGTAATGAGTGCAGGAACTCGGTCAAAGAGCAGGAAAAGGGATAGACCTACGGTATTTGATATTAATAGATCTATTATTATTGACAATAAAAAGAAAAGAGACGATACTAACCAAGAAATGGAAGAATCGGAAGGAAGTAATCCTACAAATGATGGCCAGATTAGGGACTTATCCCGCACAATTAATGTTAATTCACCCATTTCCAACTCCTTGGGACCCGTCTTCCTCCAGGGTCTTGCGGGAGGTCCACAACCAGCAAACAATGCAGCAGGTAAGGGACCCCAAAACCAAGATGTAGGTAATCGTCTAATAGAAGATAAGATAAAAGATCTGAAAGATGAAATGGATGAGATAAAGCGATCATTAATAGAGTTAACAAAGGCATTAACAGATGGAAATAATAGGGCAGGGAATGAGAGAAAATCTGGAGGAGAAAATAGGCCAGTAGGAAACGGCACTCCGATAGAACAACCTGTCGGGAACAATGGTAACTCAACATCCTTGATCCCACTAGCTCCTCAAACACCTTTACAGGGAAACATTAGGGGAACCGAGACCCACAATAGGGATCCAAATTCCGAAGTTCCGACATCTTCCAATGCATTGGCCGTACCGGAAATTCCTCAGAATAACCCCATGGGACCACAATCTCTTAATAGGAATCATCAGTCGCAAACAAATGCAAATATTAATCGCCAGGCTCCATTTGACCCAAAAACCAGTGTCAGGATAAACAAATTCGGTCTAAAATTTGATGGCAGCTCAACAGGGCTGGGAGTAGAAGAATTTGTTTATCGTCTCGAATATTTTAAGAAGCAATATGATATTCCTTGGTCGGAGGTAATCCGTGACTTCCCACTTCTGTTGTCAGGACGTGCGGAATCCTGGTATTGGTTGTTCCAAAAGACAAATAAACACCATGATTGGGAACATCTCAAATTTAGCCTATTGAACCAATATCAGAGTTCCAAGTCGAATTTCGAAATTGTCACCGAGCTGGTTCAACGGAAACAACAACCCAATGAGACCATTGACAATTTCTTCCACACTATGGGTCAGATTAGAACCAAACTTGTCCAGCCGATTTCAGATTACGACATGATTAAGATCCTGAAAAGGAATATAAGGGAGAACATTAGTAGAATCGTGTACCCAATCCCAGTGAGTTCGGTAGAACATCTAAGGATTGAATGCAATGAGGGGGAAAAGATTTTCCTTAGGCGTGAAAATAGGGCTGTTCTTCCACCAAATCGTCCCATAAGGCAGGTTAACGAAGTCAACGTCGACTTCCATGAATGTCCATATGATAACTATGGAATGGGAAACGATATTGGAGAAGTTGATGCAATACAAATGGGAAGGAAACCTAACGCCAATATTACATGTTGGAATTGCAATAAACCTGGCCATGTATTCCGAGACTGCGACGCAGCAGAGAGGGCATTGTTCTGCTACAAATGCGGCAATCCAGTCACGAAAACGCCGAAATGTAGTATTTGCCAGTCGGGAAACCGCAGCAGGGGCGTGGAGAACAAAGGGGGGCCACGTCCAGCGGAGAACCCCTGAAAGTAACTAAAATTTTAGAAAAGTCTTCAATTCAAACCCCAAATTCAATATTGCAAAATCTATCAGTAGTCAATAATGAGCACTTTAACCCTCAAATGAGACATTATGTGCCTTTAGAGGTGCGAAAACAAAATTATGAAGAGGCCCGCAACAGAATTATGGGAAATGATAAACTAGCCAATTTTGAGGATTCCAGAATCTATAAGACCCGTAAAAAGTTTAAAGGAAAGAAGAAGGAGATTCAAAAGATAGTGGAATCGGTAAAGAGAATCGATATGATAGACGACAAAAGGGTATATGCCGAAGTAGAAATCCAAGGGATCAAGAAAGTGGGTTTACTCGACACGGGGGCTTCGGTCAGTGTTTTAGGAAAAGGCTGCCGAGAGTTTTTGGAGTTAATTCAGGTAGATTTAAGACCCGTATTTACCACGGTCAAAACCGCAGCTGGTCACCAGCATAGAATATTAGGAAAGGTGAGCTTGCCCATTAAATATAAAAATATAATTCAAGAACTGGATTTTTATCTCTGTCCAGATTTGGAACAGGAGGTATATCTAGGAGTGGATTTCTGGAAGGAGTATAATTTAGCACCGGAAGTTATTGGGGTTGATGAAATAAACATAGAAAAACTACAAAAGGACATAGTAGATGATGAACCATATAAATTGAATCCCCATGAACTGTCGCCAGAACAAAAGAAAAGATTAGATGATGTCATTAGGAACTTTGATACGTTCGAGGAAAAGGGTCTTGGCAAAACAAATTTAGAAAAGCATTCGATCAAACTGATCGAAGGGGCAGAACCTGTAAAGGATCGCCATTATCCTTTGTCCCCGGCGGTTCAGGCGATTGTATATGAAGAGGTTGACAGTATGCTCCGGCTAAACGTAATTGAAGAGTCGGAAAGTCCATGGAGCAATAGAACGACAGTGGTCAGGAAACCTGGCAAAAATAGATTTTGTTTGGACGCTAGGAAGTTAAATAAACTGACCGTTAAAGATGCATACCCTCTTCAAAACATCGATGGCATTCTGAGTAGAATAGATGAGACCTATTTCATTAGTAGCGTCGATTTGAAGTTCGCCTTTTGGCAAATTGAACTCGACGACGATAGCAAAGCCTGCACTGCGTTTACAGTTCCTGGACGGCCATTATACCAGTTCAGGGTAATGCCGTTCGGGCTCTGTAACGCAGCGCAGCGCTTATGCCGGTTAATGGACAAGGTCATTCCTCAGCGTCTCAGAGAAAATGTTTTTATATATCTAGATGACCTTCTAGTAATCTCGAGCGACTTTGAAGAACACTTAAGACTTCTAAATGAAGTCGCGGTGTGTCTCAAAAAAGCAAACTTGACCATAGGGATGAAAAAGTCTCAATTCTGCTTTAAAGAATTAAAATATTTAGGGTTCATCATAGGACAAGGCAGGCTGAAAACGGACCCAGATAAGGTCAAGGCTATAAGGAACATTAAAATACCTCGTAATCCTCGAGAGGTTAGAAGTTTCCTTGGAACCGCGGGCTGGTACCGCCGGTTCATCAAGGACTTCGCCACTTTATCTGCACCCTTAACGGATACCCTTATGAAAAACAAGAAGTTTGAGATGGGCGAGGAAGCCATAAAAGCGTTTGATAATCTGAAGAAGGCCCTCACATCTGCTCCTGTGCTCCGCCACCCAGATTTTTCAAAACATTTCTATATTCAGTGCGATGCATCCGAGTATGGTATAGGGGCTGTTCTATACCAACTTAATGATAAGGAGGAGGAACACCCTATTGCCTTTTACTCGCAGAAGCTTAACTCGTGTCAACGCAATTACAGCGTGACCGAGAAGGAATGCTTGGCAGCGGTAATGGCAATAAGGAAGTTCCGGCCATACGTGGAAATGATGCCGTTTACGGTAATCACAGATCATGCGTCACTGAAGTGGTTAATGTCTTTGAAGGATTTGAGTGGTCGGCTAGCTCGATGGTCCCTTCAACTTCAGTCATACAATTTCGACATCATGCATAGAAAAGGTTCCGAAAATGTGGTAGCCGATATGTTATCTAGAGCCCCCACCGAAGAGCATATCGAGGAACTTAATATATCCGATTATCTTGACTTTGAAACCGTTGAGTTTGAAAGTGAGGAATATCTTGACTTGATAAAAACTGTCCAAGAAAACTCGGAAAAATTGCCTGACATCAAGTTAGAAAACGGCATGATTTTTAAAAAACATCTTCCAAATCAAGATTGTGATGAAGATATAAGATGGAAATTATGGATCCCGAGTGGTATTACCCACGAAATCATAGACCAAACGCATAAATCTCCTACGTCTTGTCATGGAGGTATCGCTAAAACCCTTGAAAAACTAAAAAGATTCTTTTATTGGCCAAACATGGCAACCCAAGTTAGAGAATATATTCGAAATTGTCAAATATGCAAAGAGGTGAAGTCTAGTAACCAACATCTTATGCCCCAAATAGGAAAAGAGGTGACAACTGATCGCCCTTTTCAGAAAATATACATCGATTTCCTTGGAAAATATCCTAGATCGAAAAAAGGCAATGCATATATTTTTATAGTGGTTGATCATTTTTCTAAATTTACGTTTTTAAAGGCCATGAAGGATGCCACGACTGCCAACGTAATAAAATTTCTAGTAGAAGAAATATATCACAAATTTGGTGTCCCCGAAGTCATACATAGCGACAATGGGGCCCAATTCACTTCCAAAGCTTTTCAAGAAATGACTAAACGGTATAAAATTACACATTTAAAGACAGCTTTCTATTCCCCGCAATCCAATGCGTCGGAACGGGTGAATCAGTCCGTCATCACGGCGATAAGAACCTATCTAGACGAGGACCAACGGGAATGGGATCTTTACCTTTCTGAGATCGAATGTGCTTTACGTAACTCGGTGCACTCTGCAACGGGAGTCTCACCATTCTTCGCCTTATTCGGATTCCATATGTTTTCCAGTGGCCAGGATTACCATCTGGCCCGGAAACTTATGTCGATGACGGATCACGAGGTGAAAGAGTTGCAGAGGCCGGAGAAACTGGAGTTATTAAGAGGCAAAATTAAAGAAAACCTACATAAAGCATACTCAAGGAGCTCAGAAAGGTACAACAAGAGGGCAAGAGTGGTAAAATTTATACCAGGACAAGAGGTATACCGTCGAAATATAGTCCAATCCGACTTTTCGAAAAATGTGAACGCAAAATTCTGTAAAAAGTTCATCAAATGTCGGATTGTAAAGCCCGTAGGTAATAACATGTATGAGCTGGAAAACCTTAATGGGAGCCCAATTGGAATATATCACGTGAAGGATATAAAATCGTAATGAATGCAATATAGAAACTAAACTGTGATACAATTAGGATAAACATCAATGTTTGTGACGTCCTAATAGTAGTAAGTTTAGCTTTATAGTGCAATATAACGATTTTCTATCTGTGATATTCAAGTACCTGATGTTTTGATGTTCGTATTGTCCCAATTTTACACCTAACCGATTATACACCCACTCATTTATACATCCACCTATTTATACCCCCTATCAATTATACCCCTACCCTATGCTACAATCCTTTGACTATAAACCTCCTCGATTTTTACTTTTAGCCGATTCTACAACTTACATATTATACACCATAACCGATCGTATACAAACATAACTCATACACACATAACTCACCATCGTATTTCCCAGACGGTGATAACTCTCTAGGCGTAGATTAAATCCGACAGGCCAGCTAGTTTGTGGTCCATTATACTAAACCCCCTGAAATTATAACAAGATCAAACCAAGTAACTGGAAGTTGGCCTAGAGTAATAAGTCATACTTCCCTAAATTGATTGCCCGGCTATTTCTCAGGGTGTGGGAGTTCCCCACGTTGGGTTCCCATATAAATCAATAAGTAGGCCCGTCGCACACCATCACTTCCGGCATGCTTTGTCAGTGTAGGTGTTTTGTTGCGGGGCCCTGATGAACCGAAGTCCGTACCTGTACCCAAAAAAAAAATTTCGCGTGGGGGTACCTTAAGGCGAGACCTTTCTGCCCTGGTGGAGGTCTCAAAAACCACATAAAAAAACAATTAGCCCACAATTATGATGAAGTGGAGCGTAGGGCGAGATAAATTATGCCACCTTGGAGCACTCTCTAAGGGTAACTACACGGATGCTAGGTGTAGTTAGCCATGCTGCAAGTGGCCAATGTTTGGTGGGGGAAAATTGGTGTGGGCCACGAATATTTGGGTGGCGGTTATTTATTTACATGCCTCATTGGTGGGGAGGCGAATATTTATGGGGTTTTGGTCAGCCCAGGATGTCGATGTGCTGTTTGCAATGCCTGGGTATGCTAGGCCAGGTCATTGCAAACAATTTCCTCATGTGATGGAAATGCACGAGTTCCTTCCTCTATCAGTGGACTAGCATACCTTTCCAAGGAATCATATGCTGATCCACTGAGAGTTTGGGTGGGCTCATGCAAATCACCACAAGAGAAAATCCTGAAATTAAAAGAAAAAAAAAAAATAGATTAGTAAAATGTAAAATATAAAAAGTGAGGAACGATACAAACCACAAAGCCTCTGTCTTTATAAATAAATGTCAGCTGATGATAAGCTGTCAAGTAGTGGCATTCACTTGGAGCTAATGACATACGAATAGGTGGTGCCAAGTTCGGATAAAGGTAGACGTACGGCAATACCGACCATGGGCAATACCGAATCTCTTAAATAACAGTGGAGAGGAAAACGATGCTCTTAATATTTTTGAGTGCAAAATTAGGAATTGTTTGAATATTTTAAGAAAGGGACAATTATTGGTTTATAAAAAAGGGATGGCGAAACCTTTTTGGGTAAAATGTCGATCCTTGGAAAGCTGCCATTGCTATAGAGAGGTTATAAAAGAGAGTTTTTGAAGGGAAAAATTCAGTTTGTAAAATGGTGCTGGTGAGGAAACCTCTTAGATCTTCAAAGTAAACGATTTTTGAATTAGTGAAAAACAAGTTTTTTTTGGTTAAAAACCTGACAAAACATATTGACTAAATTGTGATTTGCTCTCGAAAAAGAGAAAAGAGGTAGGAAAAGTGATTTTACGTTAAAAAAAAAGGAAACAGTGTGTAATATCATATATATAATGTTTTAATTAGGCAAGGAGTGAATGACAGAGATATTGTGGTGAAAAGGTTCTGAGCGTGACACAGAATATAACGTAGATTCCGGCTAATAGTTACAAGGCTGGCCGAATCCGATATTGTGTCCGTCAATCCCTGGAGGAAAGCGAGTGAACTAAAAATAACCAAGACAGAACCCATCCAATTAAGGTAGGAAACAGTTTTACCAATACGATAATACGAGCTTCCCTACTGCCATCTAGGGAGCACGCACCACAAATCATATCAATACGATCCACTCAACCGTGAATCAGCACCAGGCAACAATTTATTCAGGACACCTAACTTGTCATTTTGGGACACGTAGTCCAGACAACCTTCTTTTTGATATTGTGTCCGAAAGTTCCAAAAAAAGCCATATATGGACGTATCAAACAATACAGTCAAATTCAATTAATAATCTGTGTGGATGGTAATGCCACAGAATTGTTCCGACCAAGTGATGAAAACAAAGGGTTATAAGCGAACTGAAGAAAATCGAATGTCCATTATCTATACCCTAATATTGGCCCCTGTTGGCATAATTACCTCATTATTTATCGAAACTAAAGTATTCTTATCCGATATATATTATCTTTTATTTACTCATTTAAACCTTTAATGACATTTATAACGTTTATATTGATTTAAAATTCATATTGAGTTTTTTTTTATACTATTTTTCTATTTAGCAATTATTTCATTAGTCATTTCATTCCGTCTTGTATGGACATTGATTACTTTCATCATAAATTAATATCCAGGTTTATGAATGTTTATTTATTTATGTGTATGTAACATCCTGTTTTTTTTTTGTTTCAACTTTCAAAAAGGTGAAAAGCATAATTATTAATACCCCTTTTATCAACCAAAAAGAGCTCTTTTAGGGAGTATTAGGGTGGACTGATAGAATAGTCAAGATAAAAAAAAACGATATTGCGCATACTACATGCTTTCTGTTTTGAAGGTTGTTTTCATTGTTGTGGAGATTTTTGTATCTTTAATTAAAACAATACATTTCCAGACATTAATTGATTTATTTCATTTGGTCACTAGACCTTTCGTTTGAATAATATGAACTGGCAAAAGCCACTATATTCCAATTTTTGGTAAAAACAAAAAAGAGACAGTTTTATTTTTATTTTAAATTTATCTTTATTTTTTTGGTTTATTTTTTTTATATTCCTTGTTTGATTTAATTTATATGTATTGCATTGTATTTGAACAATTAAACTGATTTTGTATTAGGATTAGTATAGATTATAATAAAAAATGACTTGATATTATGATTAACAAAACAAATATGATGTGTTAGATTTGAGTGGGAAGGATTAACGACGAGGTAAGTGATGTGATGTGGGCGGGTAATGGGGTCACATAGGGGAAGAAAGGACAATGTGATCTAGGTTGGGTGGGCAGATTCCAAGCCGTCGGTTTCGGGTTTCCAGAGGGTGGTGAAACATCTTGTTGTTAGTGTTGTTGTTTGTATAGTGTTACCCTTGTATAGACTGTTGCGTGCCTCAGGATGGGATGTCAGGGTTGGGACTTACACCCGAGGGACAAAAGACTGTGTTGGCCGGAGTCCGATTGGTACCGCTCCCCATACCGAATGTAGGCCCACGTAACACAGTGTTTTTGTTATGTTTATTTGTTCGTTCCTCTGTTCAATCTGGCTCTGGGTCTATCTCCAGTTCCAGAAATGTGGCTGCTTCGATGGGATGTAGCCACAGATCCACTGGAGTTAGATGGGTAGGTTTGGCGGGGCAGTTAAAAAGGTGTTGTGTGTCGTGCGGGCCCATGCCGCATACTGGGCAGATGTTTTGCACGGCGCGATCGATTTCCGCCCAATACGAATTTAGGCGACTGCAATATCCCGAGCGTAGTTGAGCCAAAACTACTCTGGTTTGTCGTGGCAGCTGACGCTCCTCAGCTGCGATAGATGGAGGATGTACTCCGAGTACTTTATTATTTATTATTTATTATATTTATGCTTAAGGCCTTTATGCTTAAGGCCTTGGCAACTGCGTCCGTGTGAATGCTATTCAATCCTGCTTGATATGCTTGTTGATCTAGGGGTTCTCTCCTGTATCGTTGGACCTCTCCCTCTAGAGCATGGATATCCTTCCTGATCTCCCTGAATGGACCGGGCCTACCCACAAGATGGTGATTGGGATGGCTCACACGATAACATCCAAGCAGGTACTGCAACGAAAGCATCTCATTATGTTGCTTTACAGGAAGAATTTTTGCCTCCTCATGTAGATGGTCCACTGAAGATTTGAGAAGGCACCCTATCGCTGTTCTCAGGGCGGCATTCTGGCAAGTTTGAATCTTTTTTCAGTTCGAATCACACAATCTCGGGGACCAGACTGGAGCCGCATAGCTTACCACAGACCGACCTATCGCGTTATACGTGGCCAACAAGGTTTCTTTATCTGCACCCCAAGTGCTGCCGGCCAGGGACTTGAGGACCTTGTTCCTACTTTTCAACTTGTCGCAGATAGCTGTGGCGTGTGCGCACGACGTGAATGTAGTGTCGAATGTGACCCCTAAAATTTTAGGGCAGTTTGTGGTCGGAATTCTGCTACCGTCGACCACGACATTCAACTCACATCCAAACTGCGCTGTCCATGTGGTGAACAGAGTGGCTGTAGATTTTGTGGGGGAAATCTGCATATTCCTCGAATGGAAAACGGTGGTAAGATCGGTTAAATAGTTGTTCAGTCTCTCACAAATGTCATCAGGATAGGTACCCGACGCCAGGATCGTGCAATCATCCGCATACGTCACGATCTCAATGCCGTCTGGAGGGGGTGGAATACAGGAGAGGTAGAGGTTAAACAGTTCCGGAGATATCACCCCACCTTGGGGAACTCCCTGTTTCACTCTACGGGGTTTGGACTTCTTATTCCTGAATTCCACGTACGACTGGCGTCCACACATATAGTTGACTATCCAACGTTTCAAGCTTGGCCGGAGGGTTGTCTGCTCAATGTCCTCAAACAGCGTGGAGTGCCTGACTGTATCAAAGGCTTTTGATAAGTCAAGAGCCACCATCACTGTTCTATCGCACGGCCGTCTCTGGTTGAGTCCTTTACAGATATATGTGGTAATGGCGTGCAGCGCTGTTGTCTTGCTGTGCTGCTTACGGAATCCATGTTGATGATCGGCAACTTGATAGCTATTTCTGATACTGGGGAGGATCAAGGCCTCAAGTGTCTTTGCTACGGGCGACAAAAGCGAAATCGGTCTGTACGATTCACTTTTGCTGGCATCCTTGCCTGGCTTCCGTAGTGGGACCACCCTGCCCATTTTCCAGACTTCGGGAACAACGAGGGTGGCTAGCGACAAGTTGAAGACTTTGGTGAGATACTCGACTCCCGGCTCATCCAGCTGCTTCAACATTACCATGGAGATTCCATCAGGGCCCAACGCTTTGGATGATTTAGGGTTCCTGATGGCATTGGCAACATCATCCATTGTAAATTGTGGTGGTTCATCCTCGGCAGGAAGAGATCTGATGCGACGTAATACTCTTCTCTTCGCCCTGTCACTCTCGGGATGCTCGACAAACTGTCGATTGAAATTACTTGCGCACCTCTTTGGGTCAGTCAACGTAACGTCGCCAAACGTGACTGAGGTCCTATCTTCCAGGGTTCGAGAGTGACATAACCGTTGCCCACAATTCACCTATACCGGCTCCAATGTTGCAGCTCTTCAGATGATTTAACCATTTGTTCCGCTTATGCTCGCCCACCAGCCTGTTAACTTCCAGTGTCAGCTCCCTGACTCTGGGGTCATTGGGGTTGATACGACGAAGCTCATCACGCTCGTTTGCTAATCCCGTCGCCTCTGCTGGGAAATTTGGTCTTACTTCGGGTATTCGACCAGCAGGGATATGGCGAGCGGCTGCAGCAGTGATGATGTCCCGGAACGTCCTTTCCGCTACCCGAACATCAGAAGGATTGGGCAATTCTCTGAAGCGGTGATTGGTGAACTCTCTGAAACTCGGCCAATCAGCTTTTTTATACATTCCATGTACGGGTCATTAGAGACAGGCTCAAGCGAGATAGGTCTGTATTGGACAGACTGGTGCAATAGGAAAGCCAATCCCCCACCTCCACTTCTGGTGCGATCTTTCCTCAGAACATTGTAACCATCACAATGCTCTAAGCTGTGGTTGTTGTTCAGCTTGGTTTCCTGCACCGCCGCGACCTTGATGTTCTTCCGACTCATAAAATCTACTATCTCCTCGATCTTACCTCGGAGTCCATTGCAATTCAATTGCAAAAAGGCTGTATTTTCGGGGATTGGGACAACAACGGCTGGTGTTAAAGGCTGCGTGTGCGGTTGTTGTCGAGGGGACTGCGGGGGAGTTTCGTAATCAGACGACGAGGGAGTCTCGTAATCCGACGACGACTCACTGGGAACTGTGTTCACACAGCATGCAGCAACATAGTCCCTGTCGTAGTCCCTCACGTGGACGAGTCCAGAGCAACCCCTTAGATGCACCCACTCCTGACATCTATTGCATCTCACCGAAGGTTGGATGTGGGTGAAGATGCGAATGTGACAAACTGAGCACAGATATATTGGTCCTGGGTTTTCCTCCGTCCCGGCTCGGACCAATAGAATTTGAAGCAGGCATTCCGGGATATGCTGCTCCCAACACAGAAAAACGAAACAAATACGAACATGTACACACTGAGGTGACAGCCGCTGGCCGGAACATTGGTTTTGTGTTGTTCCGGGTCAATCCGGTACGAAAGAACCCGCTGCCGTGGGATTGCTGTCTGCTGTTTTTTCTAGGGGAGGGTTACTAACCCGACGCCCAAACCCAAGTTTTTAACGTTCTTATGGGTGAACGCGCGGCACATGTTAGCTCACTACCTTTAACGGGTGTTAAAGGCAGTTCCCCAGGTGACACCACGGAGAGGTCAGTGTCCACTTGAGATGAAAGAGGGATCAAGATAAATCCTGGGCTTTGCCATGTTAAAATCGGTCAGGACCGTTGCTTGGTATCTTCCATCCCCTACGTCACCCTTATGATACCCTACACCACTGTGAATATGTAAAATATAAATCGGAGCTATATCCAAATCCTAACCGATTTCGATATAATTTGGCACATTTATTTCCAGACCGAATTCAATCACACATTCAAAATATCACTAAAATCAGACTAATATAGCGTGTTTGGTGCAGCAAATACGCGAAATCGGCCGAAAATATATATGTGAGCTATATCCAAATCTAAACCGATTTCGATATAATTTGGCGCATTTCAGTAAAACATTCCAAATTTCAGCAAAATCGGACGTATATAGCATGTTGGTACAGAAAATACGTGAACTCGGCCGAAAATATATATGAGAGCTATATCCAAATCTGAACCGATTTCGAGAAAATTTGGCACACTTTTTTCTACACCAAATTCCGTCACACATTCCAAATTTCATCAAAATTAGACATACATAGCGTCTTTGGTGCATCAAATACCTTAAATCGGGTGAAAATATATATGGGAGCTATATCCAAATCTGAACCGATTTCGAGAAAATTTGGCACACTTATTTCTAGACCAAATTCGTCACACATTCCAAATTTCATCAAAATTGGACAGATACAGCGTGTTTGGTGCATCAAATACTTCAAATCGGCCGAAAATTTATATGGGAGCTATATCCAAATCTGAACCGATTTGGATATAATTTGGCACATTTATCTATGGACCTAATTCCATCACACATTCCAAATTTCATCAAAATTGGACAGATACAGCGTGTTTGGTGCATCAAATACCTCAAATCGGCCGAAAATATATATGGGAGCTATATCCAAATCTGAACCGATTTCGATATAATTTGGCACATTTATCTATAGACCTAATTCCATCACACATTCCATATTTCATTGAGATCGGACATATATAACGTCTTTCGTGCACTAAATACCAAAAATCGGCCAAAAATATATATGGGAGCTATATCCAAATCTGAACCGATTTTGATATAATTTGGCACACTTATTTCTAGACCAAATTCCGTCACACATTCCATATTTCATTGAGATCGGACATATATAACGTCTTTCGTGCACCAAATACCAAAAATCGGCCGAAAATTTATATGGGAGATATATCCAAATCTGAACCGATTTTGATATAATTTGGCACACTTACTTCTAGACCAAATTCCGTCACACATTCCAAATTTCATCAAAATTGGACAGATACAGCGTGTTTCGTGCACCAAATACAAAAATCGGCCAAAAATATATATGGGAGCTATATCCAAATCTAAACCGATTTTGATATAATTTGGCACACTTATTTCTAGACCAAATTCCGTCACACATTCCAAATTTCATTGAGATCGGACATATATAACGTCGTTGGTGCACCAAATACCAAAAATCGGCCGAAAATTTATATGGTAGCTATATCTAAATCTGAACCGATTTTGATATAATTTGGCACACTTATTTCTAGACCATATTCCATCACACATTCCAAATTTCATCAAAATTGGACAGATACAGCGTGTTTGGTGCATCAAATACTTCAAATCGGCCGAAAATATATATGAGAGCTATATCCAAATCTGAACCGATTTTCACCAAAAGCAATAGCGTTCTTCATTAGGCTAAAAAAATGATTCTTCCCAATTTTCAGCCAAATCGAACAATAAATGCGAGCTGTACGTTGCGAACGGACGGACGGACATGCATAAATCGACTCAGAAAGTGATTGTATGCATATCCCTAGAAGGAACTATGGGTCTATCTCTTTTCCTTAGGCATGTTACATACAAATGCACTAACACATAATACCCTTACCACAGGGTGGTATAGGGTATAAATAGAAGCTAAACTCGACTAATTTCCATACTAAACCCCTATTTCAATTGCAGAAATGGCCTTTATGCTTTTATATATTTGGAATTATTCAATGGGTATGGGTAGTTTTTAAGATAAAATTTTTTGGAGAATAACTCTCCATGATATGTTAACGCCGGGAGCAAGCGTGTCTTCTTTAACCTAACACATACATACTTTCGTATACATTTTATGTGAAAAACACGAGTTGATAACCATTTATTGTTATTAAAATAATACGTAATAGTTTTAAGTTCTTCATTGTAACGTTTCGAATTCTTTAATTGTTATACAAGTCTCAATAAACTTCAACTTCAACTTCAACTTCAATGGGTATGAACCTCAAGAGGTAGTCTTATTATAGAATACTTCAAGATATCTTCTGTCTACAAAAACACATTCTATCTGAAGACCTCGGAAGCCGAAAATAATATGTTGCTATAAATTTCTTCTGTTGTCTTCTTAGGCCGGATTATTTAAAATATTTGAAAAAGACAATTCATATACGATTTATAATTTGTCTTTTTTTAAAAATGACTAAAAATCTTTATTGATTTTATATTTTATTTATGTTTGAATTAATTATCAATTAAAACTAAAAAAAAAAATTGTTATATTATTAGGTTATGTGTTTTTGCTGTCGTCGGTGTATAATAAAAATATGTTTTATAATAACAAATATAATTCAATTTTCGTTTTATTCGTATTTTGTTTTTCTATATTTTAATTCTTTCTTTAATATACATATACAAGGGCTTAATAACAATAATAAAAAATGTATTTATATAATAATAATAATTAATAATAAAGGTACTTTGTTAAAAAAGAAAAAAAAAACACAAACATGTTTGCCAATCAATGGGTAAGATGAGAGGGAGAGAGTAAATAAAAATAATCATAATAGAGTGAGGTTGTAGAGAAAAAACGACTGTAAAAAATTCAAGTCCCTACTTTCTTTTTCTATGTTTTTGGTACAAAAATTGCAAAAATAGTGTTGTATAACATTTCTTGTTCAGTTAGGTAATTACTTTTGGGTAAACAAAAAATAAAAAAAGGAAAAGTAAAACCAAAAATAATAATAAAAAATATAACAAAAAAATAATTAAAAACAATAATAATGAGTTGTGAAAAGATATAAAATGTTTATACTAATATTAGTATTTTATGTTTCTTGTTGTTGGATTGGTTGGTTGGGTGGTTTAATAATGCATGTAAAATAAGTAACATAATATACAGTTTAAACGAAATGGAAATAAAAATGTTGTTGTAATTGAAAACTTGTTAACCTAGCTATACCATGTATTATGTAAATAAACCTAATACAGTTTGGAGGAAAAGTAACGGATTGATTTCAATTTTAGGAGAAAAGAAAAACTATTGTGTAGGGGGGAGGGGGTACTTATAATGACATTATTTCCAAATGTAATTTAAAAAATCTTGAATGGTCTATGCATAATCCAAAACAAGCTGTAAAGGGAAGACCAGCTGACTTTTAATTATTGTTATTTGACAACCAAAATAAATCAACAACAAGTTTCTATACAACCTGCTGTAGTGCCCCATGCCTATTTAATTTTGAGATGTTTTTAAGAAACTCTTTAAATTACATTTTGAAAATGTTGCCATATGAATGTTAGTACATATAATGAATGGACAAATTATTATTCCACTTACTTTGAAATCTAACCTTAATAAAGATCATAGACAAGCTTACAATGTAGTTGTTTTTTTTTTCTTTTTCTTTTGTTTTAGTTTTATAATTGTTTTTGTTTCTTCTTAACATTGTTATAGGTAGTTAGGTAGGTAAGCTATTCTTTTCATTAATTTTAAATTTATATTTAATTTTTTGTTTGTTTTCAAAATTTAAACCAATACAACGGTTTCATATATAAATCACAATATTTATTCTGGTTTCTTTTTTGTTTTGTTTCTCAAATTTCTTTTCATAAATTTCCTCTTGAGATCCTCTCCCAAACAGGAAAACTTAAAAGAAAACCCGAAACACTCTATCATAAAAGTTTTTGTTGTTGTTCATTTTAAAAAGGGAAGCCAAGGCGTAGACACACAAGGAAAACAAAAACAAAATGATAATAATAACTGACTAAATAGATTGCATTCATATTAGCTTAAGCTCTCCCTGGGTATATCCATACACCCCAACTTCTTTTTGTTTCAACAAATTAAATCCATACACATCTTTTTTACCACAACCTTCCATTTGCATTATTATTATGTGGCGGATCATTGGCATCTCTGGGCAATGCAGCCACAGCTATGCCTCCCTGTGTGGGTGTTTGTATAAAAACAGAGTCCGTTGTTTCATTTCCTCCGCCCGTTTGTTGTGGTTGATCTATGGGATTAGATATTAAATTGGTAACGACAGCAGCAGCTGGTTCATATATACATTGCAGCGGTGGCTCATCATCGTCATCATCCTTAAAGGAGCCACTTAAATTCGGATTGAGAACATTATTCGAAGAATGTGACGGCGGTACATTGGTTGCTGCCGTGATGGTGCCACCGGGATTAGTTGGAGATGATGATTCACCAGCTATTACATCACTTAATATATCCTCCTGATAGGGTGGTGCTGCCACACTAATTGTTGTTGGTTGACGTCTAAACCATCTGTAAGTAAAATAAATACAAAAATTTGGGTTATTAAATTTTGAAATAAATTTATTTCGAGGTTATGTTACCTGAAAACTGGCAAGGACCAAATACTTCTTGAACCATCACTGTTGAGTTGAGCCGCCAAATGAGGTGGTAAGTTTGGTGAACGATCAAATGGATTTATGCGACGAGCAGGTGTTGATGATAGCACTGTAATGGAAAATAAATGAAAATTTTGCGAATTTAACGTAAGAAGACCTGCAATAAGTCCTTGGAGTCTTCATTAGGAAAACGAAAGAGTGCTTCTATAGACTCTTTCTGAAATAAAGGGTGCTTGGATAGACTCTTTCTGAAATAAAGGGTGCTTCTATAGACCCTTTCTGAATGAAAGGGTGCTTCTATAGACCCTTTCTGAATGAAAGGGTGCTTCTATAGACCCTTTCTGAAATAAAGGGTGCTTCTATAGACTCTTTCTGAAATAAAGGGTGCTTCTATAGACTCTTTCTGAAATAAAGGGTGCTTCGATAGACTCTTTCTGAAATAAAGGGTGCTTCTATAGACACTTTTTGAAATAAAGGGTGCTTCTATAGACTCTTTCTGAAATAAAGGGTGCTTCTATAGACTCTTTCTGAAATAAAGTATGCTTCTATAGACTCTTTCTGAAATAAAGGGTGCTTCTAAAGACTCTTTCTGAAATAAAGGGTGTTCTATAGACTCTTTCTGAAATAAAGGGTGCTTCTATAGACTCTTTCTGAAATAAAGGGTGCTTCTGTAGACTCTTTCTGAAATAAAGGGTGCTTCTATAGACTCTTTCTGAAATAAAGGGTGCTTCTATAGACTCTTTCTGAAATAAAGGGTGCTTCTATAGACTCTTTCTGAAATAAAGGGTGCTTCTATAGACTCTTTCTGAAATAAAGGGTGCTTCTATAGACTCTTTCTGAAATAAAGGGTGCTTCTATAGACTCTTTCTGAAATAAAGTATGCTTCTATAGACTCTTTCTGAAATAAAGGGTGCTTCTATAGACTCTTTCTGAAATAAAGGGTGCTTCTATAGACTCTTTCTGAAATAAAGGGTGCTTCTATAGACACTTTCTGAAATAAAGGGTGCTTCTATAGACTCTTTCTAAAATAAAGGGTGCTTCTATAGACTCTTTCTGAAATAAAGGGTGCTTCTATAGACTCTTTCTGAAATAAAAGGTGCTTCTATAGACTCTTTCTGAAATAAAGGGTGCTTCTATAGACTCTTTCTGAAATAAAGGGTGCTTCTATAGACTCTTTCTGAAATAAAGGGTGCTTCTATAGACTCTTTCTGAAATAAAGGGTGCTTCTATAGACTCTTTCTGAAATAAAGGGTGCTTCTATAGACTCTTTCTGGAATAAAGGGTGCTTCTATAGACTCTTTCTGAAATAAAGGGTGCTTCTATAGACTCTTTCTGAAATAAAGGGTGCTTCTATAGACTCTTTCTGAAATAAAGGGTGCTTCTATAGACTATTTCTGAAATAAAGGGTGCTTCTATAGACTCTTTCTGAAATAAAGGGTGCTTCTATAGACTCGTTCTGAAATAAAGGGTGCTTCTATAGACTCTTTCTGAAATAAAGGGTGCTTCTATAGACTATTTCTGAAATAAAGGGTGCTTCTATAGACTCGATCTGAAATAAAGGGTGCTTCTATAGACTCGATCTGAAATAAAGGGTGCTTCTATAGACTCTTTCTGAAATAAAGGGTGCTTCTATAGACTCTTTCTGAAATAAAGGGTGCTTCTATAGACTCTTTCTGAAATAAAGGGTGCTTCTATAGACTCTTTCTGAAATAAAGGGTGCTTCTATAGACTCTTTCTGAAATAAAGGGTGCTTCTATAGACTCTTTCTGAAATAAAGTATGCTTCTATAGACTCTTTCTGAAATAAAGGGTGTTCTATAGACTCTTTCTGAAATAAAGGGTGCTTCTATAGACTCTTTCTGAAATAAAGGGTGATTCTATAGACTCTTTCTGAAATAAAGGGTGCTTCTATAGACTCTTTCTGAAATAAAGGGTGCTTCTATAGACTCTTTCTGAAATAAAGGGTGATTCTATAGACTCTTTCTGAAATAAAGGGTGCTTCTATAGACTCTTTCTGAAATAAAGGGTGCTTCTATAGACTCTTTCTGAAATAAAGGGTGCTTCTATAGACTCGATCTGAAATAAAGGGTGCTTCTATAGACTCTTTCTGAAATAAAGGGTGCTTCTATAGACTCTTTCTGAAATAAAGGGTGCTTCTATAGACTCTTTCTGAAATAAAGGGTGCTTCTATAGACTCTTTCTGAAATAAAGGGTGCTTCTAAAGACTCTTTCTGAAATAAAGGGTGTTCTATAGACTCTTTCTGAAATAAAGGGTGCTTCTATAGACTCTTTCTGAAATAAAGGGTGCTTCTATAGACTCTTTCTGAAATGAAGGGTGCTTCTATAGACTCTTTTTGAAATAAAGGGTGCTTCTATAGACTCTTTCTGAAATAAAGCGTGCTTCTTAGACTCTTTCTGAAATAAAGGGTGCTTCTATAGACTCTTTCTGAAATAAAGGGTGCTTCTATAGACTCTTTCTGAAATAAAGGGTGCTTCTTAGACTCTTTCTGAAATAAAGGGTGCTTCTTAGACTCTTTCTGAAATAAAGGGTGCTTCTATAGACTCGTTCTGAAATAAAGGGTGCTTCTATAGACTCTTTCTGAAATAAAGGGTGCTTCTATAGACTCTTTCTGAAATAAAGGGTGCTTCTATAGACTCTTTCTGAAATAAAGCGTGCTTCTATAGACTCTTTCTGAAATAAAGGGTGCTTCTATAGACTCTTTCTGAAATAAAGGGTGCTTCCTAGACTCTTTCTGAAATAAAGGGTGCTTCTATAGACTCTTTCTGAAATAAAGGGTGCTTCTATAGACTCTTTCTGAAATAAAGGGTGCTTCTATAGACTCTTTCTGAAATAAAGGGTGCTTCTATAGACTCTTTCTGAAATAAAGGGTGCTTCTATAGACTCTTTCTGAAATAAAGGGTGCTTCTATATACTCTTTCTGAAATAAAGGGTGCTTCTATAGACTCTTTCTGAAATAAAGGGTGCTTCTATAGACTCTTTCTGAAATAAAGGGTGCTTCTATAGACTCTTTCTGAAATAAAGGGTGCTTCTATAGACTCTTTCTGAAATAAAGGGTGCTTCTATTGACTCTTTCTGAAACAAAGGGTGCTTCTATTGACTCTTTCTGAAATAAAGGGTGCTTCTATTGACTCTTTCTGAAATAAAGGGTGCTTCTATTGACTCTTTCTGAAATAAAGGGTGCTTCTATTGACTCTTTCTGAAATAAAGGGTGCTTCTATTGACTCTTTCTGAAATAAAGGGTGCTTCTATTGACTCTTTCTGAAATAAAGGGTGCTTCTATTGACTCTTTCTGAAATAAAGGGTGCTTCTATTGACTCTTTCTGAAATAAAGGGTGCTTCTATTGACTCTTTCTGAAATAAAGGGTGCATCTATAGACTCTTTCTGAAATAAAGTGTGTTTCTATAGACTCTTTCTGAAATAAAGGGTGCTTCTATAGACTCTTTCTGAAATAAAGGGTGCTTCTATAGACTCTTTCTGAAATAAAGGGTGCTTCTATTGACTCTTTCTGAAATAAAGGGTGCTTCTATTGACTCTTTCTGAAATAAAGGGTGCTTCTATTGACTCTTTCTGAAATAAAGGGTGCTTCTATTGACTCTTTCTGAAATAAAGGGTGCTTCTATAGACACTTTCTGAAATAAAGCGTGCTTCTATAGACTCTTTCTAAAATAAAGGGTGCTTCTATAGACACTTTCTGAAATAAAAGGGTGCTTCTATTGACTCTTTCTGAAATAAAGGGTGCTTCTATTGACTCTTTCTGAAATAAAGGGTGCTTCTATTGACTCTTTCTGAAATAAAGGGTGCTTCTATTGACTCTTTCTGAAATAAAGGGTGCTTCTATTGACTCTTTCTGAAATAAAGGGTGCTTCTATTGACTCTTTCTGAAATAAAGCGTGCTTCTATAGACTCTTTCTGAAATAAAGGGTGCTTCTATTGACTCTTTCTGAAATAAAGGGTGCTTCTATTGACTCTTTCTGAAATAAAGGGTGCTTCTATTGACTCTTTCTGAAATAAAGGGTGCTTCTATTGACTCTTTCTGATATAAAGGGTGCTTCTATTGACTCTTTCTGAAATAAAGGGTGCTTCTATTGACTCTTTCTGCAATAAAGGGTGCTTCTATTGACTCTTTCTGAAATAAAGGGTGCTTCTATTGACTCTTTCTGAAATAAAGGGTGCTTCTATTGACTCTTTCTGAAATAAAGGGTGCTTCTATTGACTCTTTCTGAAATAAAGGGTGCTTCTATTGACTCTTTCTGAAATAAAGGGTGCTTCTATTGACTCTTTCTGAAATAAAGGGTGCTTCTATTGACTCTTTCTGAAATAAAGGGTGCTTCTATTGACTCTTTCTGAAATAAAGGGTGCTTCTATTGACTCTTTCTGAAATAAAGGGTGCTTCTATTGACTCTTTCTGAAATAAAGGGTGCTTCTATTGACTCTTTCTGAAATAAAGGGTGCTTCTATTGACTCTTTCTGAAATAAAGGGTGCTTCTATTGACTCTTTCTGAAATAAAGGGTGCTTCTATTGACTCTTTCTGAAATAAAGGGTGCTTCTATTGACTCTTTCTGAAATAAAGGGTGCTTCTATTGACTCTTTCTGAAATAAAGGGTGCTTCTATTGACTCTTTCTGAAATAAAGGGTGCTTCTATTGACTCTTTCTGAAATAAAGGGTGCTTCTATTGACTCTTTCTGAAATAAAGGGTGCTTCTATTGACTCTTTTTGAAATAAGAGCAGAGCAGGGAAGAGCATCCCTGCTCTTTTCTGAAAGAAAGAGTGCTTCTACAGACCCTTTCTACAAGAAAGGGTGCCTCTTTAGACCCTTTCTGAAAGAAAGGTTGCCTTTATATACCCTAAAAAAAGAAAGTGTGCCTCTATAGACTCTTTCCGATAAAAAGGGAGCTTCTCTTTGAAGACCATTCCTTCTATGGGAATACCATTTCTATAGGAAAATAGTTTTACCTTCTATAGGAATATTTTTTCCTTCGATCAAACCATTTTAACCCTCTATAGGACGACCTTCTGGTCCTTTCTTTCTTCAATGGAAAGACCTTCTTCTAAAGGAAGACCATATGGTCTAAAGAAAGTGTTTTGGTCTATAGGAAGTCCGTTGGCCTTCTATAGGAAGACCGTTTTTAAGACCTTCTGTATGAAGGTCCTTTGAAGATGACCTTTTGGTGTTCTAGTGGGAGAAATCTATAGGAAGATCTTTTGGTCTTCTATAGGAACTCTTTTTCGTGTCTTCTATGAGAAGACCTTCTGGTCTTCCATAAGAAGACCTTCTAGTCTTCTATAAGAAAAACTACAGGTATTCTATAAGAAAATCATTTGCATTCAAAAAGAAAATCTTCTGGATCTTATATAAGAAACGAAATAAACCCGAAAAAATTAAAAACTTACTATTTTCATCATCCGATGTAACATCAGCTCCACCACCCGGTGTTGAACCACGCTGGAAGGTACCATGACGTGTTGAATTAGTTGAATTTGTATTTGTTGTCACCGAACTCTGAGATGATTGTTGTAACAATGGCGCTGTATCGTCATCAGTATCCACTATACTATCCAATGAAGACTGTCGATTCCGTTGTGATCGGGCTTCGCCTCTCGTAAAAACCTTACGCTTACAAATTGGGCACTCGCGCTTATTTTCAGTTAGCCAAACATCAATACAATCACTGTGGTAGGCTGGAAAAAGAAAAACACGCGGAAACGAATATTTAGATCGTTAAATATGCAAAATGTATTCCAACCAAAAATCAAACTTACGATGTTTACACGGTAAAACTCTCAGTTTGTCACCTTCAGCAAAAGTCTCAATACAAATGACGCAGGTGTCATAAGCAAGATTACTGTATTTGGTAAACTTGATAATGGGCAGCTTTTTCAACATACGCTTGGGCAAACGATAACGTCTCAAACGCCGTTCTTCTCTTATGCATTTGTAGATCATATAGAAGATCTTGGACAAAACAATCGCAGATTAATTAAATTGAAATCAAAGAGATAAAATTGCGAGGGAAAACCTACCATTACCAGAAAACATAAACCAATCAATATGGAAAATGGCAAAATCAATTGGGTGTTGATATTAAAAGGCAGCTCATCGTTGATGACCAAAACAACTTCTGGTGTAAAGAATGATTTTAAATTCATGCCCGTTGTGTGTCCCACAAATACCGAAGGTATCATAATACCGCTGTCATTCTGGGCTGACATGTGTTCTGAAATGAAATTAAGATTTGTCAGTTGTATATTAAATTGGATGTTGTTGTTGTGTTCGAGTTACATACCCAAATCATCACTGTTATTGTTGTAGATGACCACAGCATCGAAATGTGCTGCCTGGGCATTTCGCACCTTCAATTCAAATGTACAATCCACTCCACCCCTGCAAAGATATTGAGTAATAACAAAATTAATGAGACATATGAGAGGTGTCTGTCTAATTGGATTAACATAAATATGAAGCATTAATGGGCAATGAGTGGAAGTTTTAAAATCTCATATAGTTCGTTGTCTCATCTTCATTTGTTTTTATCTATGGTTTTGAAAGAATATTTTTTCAAGGCCCAAAACGTGGATTTTGAAAAAATATATTTTTTTTTGAAGGCTCAACAAAACGTTTTTTTTTTTTAAACATTTTTTAAAGACTCGACAAAACGTGGATTTTTTAAATATTTTTGAAAGCTCAACAAAAATTGGATTTTTTGAAACCTCGTCAAAACGTGGATCTTTTAAATATTTTTTGAAAGCTCAACAAAATGTGGATATTTTAAAAATTGTTTCAACGTACCAGAAAATTAATTTATCTATTTAAAAAAAAATATTTTTAACGCCCAAGGATTTTTTAAAAATATTTTTAAAGGCTCAAAGAAGTGGATTTTTTAGGAATATTTTTTAAAGGTCCAAAAAACGGGGATTTTTTCAATGTCGTGGATTTTTAAAGAATATTTTTTCGATGGCCAACAAGACTTGGATTTTTAAAAGAATATTTTTTCAACGGACAACATGACGTCGATTTTTAAAGAATATTTTTTCAATGGCCAACAAAACGTAGATTTTTTAAGAATATTTTTCAATGGCCAACAATATGTGGATTTTTAAAGATTTTTTTCAATATTTTTTAAAGAATATTTTTTCAATGGCCAACAAAATGTAGATTTTTTAAGAATATTTTTCACTGGCCAATAAGACGCAAAATGACGCGGATTTTTTAAAGAATATTTTTTTCAATGGCCAACATGACGTGGATTTTTTAAAGAATATTTTTTTCAATGGCCAACATGACGTGGATTTTTTAAAGAATATTTTTTTCAATGGCCAACATGACGTGGATTTTTTAAAGAATATTTTTTTCAATGGCCAACATGACTTGGATTTTTTAAAGAATATTTTTTTCAATGGCCAACATGACGTGGATTTTTTAAAGAATATTTTTTCAATGGCCAACATGACGTGGATTTTTTTAAGATTTTTTTCAATATTTTTTTTTCAATGGCCAACATGACGTGGATTTTTTTAAGATTTTTTTCAATATTTTTTTTTCGAAGGCCAACATGACGTGGATTTTTTAAAGAATATTTTTTCAATGGCCAACATGACGTGGATTTTTTAAAGAATATTTTTTCAATGGCCAACATGACGTGGATTTTTTAAAGAATATTTTTTCAATGGCCAACATGACGTAGATTTTTTAAAGAATATTTTTTCAATGGTCAACATGACGTGGATTTTTTAAAGAATATTTTTTCAATGGCCAACACATGACGTGGATTTTTTAAAGAATATTTTTTTAATGGCCAACATGACGTGGATTTTTTAAAGAATATTTTTTCAATGGCCAACATGACGTGGATTTTTTAAAGAATATTTTTTCAATGGCCAACATGACGTGGATTTTTTAAAGAATATTTTTTCAATGGCCAACATGACGTGGATTTTTTAAAGAATATTTTTTCAATGGCCAACATGACGTGGATTTTTTAAAGAATATTTTTTCAATGGCCAACATGACGTGGATTTTTTAAAGAATATTTTTTCAATGGCCAACATGACGTGGATTTTTTAAAGAATATTTTTTCAATGGCCAACATGACGTGGATTTTTTAAAGAATATTTTTTCAATGGCCAACATGACGTGGATTTTTTAAAGAATATTTTTTCAATGGCCAACATGACGTGGATTTTTTAAAGAATATTTTTTCAATGGCCAACATGACGTGGATTTTTTAAAGAATATTTTTTCAATGGCCAACATGACGTGGATTTTTTAAAGAATATTTTTTCAATGGCCAACATGACGTGGATTTTTTAAAGAATATTTTTTCAATGGCCAACATGACGTGGATTTTTTAAAGAATATTTTTTCAATGGCCAACATGACGTGGATTTTTTAAAGAATATTTTTTCAATGGCCAACATGACGTGGATTTTTTAAAGAATATTTTTTCAATGGCCAACATGACGTGGATTTTTTAAAGAATATTTTTTCAATGGCCAACATGACGTGGATTTTTTAAAGAATATTTTTTCAATGGCCAACATGACGTGGATTTTTTAAAGAATATTTTTTCAATGGTCAACATTACGTGGATTTTTTAAAGAATATTTTTTCAATGGTCAACATTACGTGGATTTTTTAAAGAATATTTTTTCAATGGCCAACATGACGTGGATTTTTTAAAGAATATTTTTTCAATGGCCAACATGACGTGGATTTTTTAAAGAATATTTTTTCAATGGCCAACATGACGTGGATTTTTTAAAGAATATTTTTTCAATGGCCAACATGACGTGGATTTTTTAAAGAATATTTTTTCAATGGCCAACATGACGTGGATTTTTTAAAGAATATTTTTTCAATGGTCAACATGACGTGGATTTTTTAAAGAATATTTTTTCAATGGCCAACATGACGTGGATTTTTTAAAGAATATTTTTTCAATGGCCAACATGACGTGGATTTTTTAAAGAATATTTTTTTAATGGCCAACATGACGTGGATTTTTTAAAGAATATTTTTTCAATGGCCAACATGACGTGGATTTTTTAAAGAATATTTTTTCAATGGCCAACATGACGTGGATTTTTTAAAGAATATTTTTTCAATGGCCAACATGACGTGGATTTTTTAAAGAATATTTTTTCAATGGCCAACATGACGTGGATTTTTTAAAGAATATTTTTTCAATGGTCAACATGACGTGGATTTTTTAAAGAATATTTTTTCAATGGCCAACATGACGTGGATTTTTTAAAGAATATTTTTTCAATGGCCAACATGACGTGGATTTTTTAAAGAACATTTTTTCAATGGCCAACATGACGTGGATTTTTTAAAGAATATTTTTTCAATGGCCAACATGACGTGGATTTTTTAAAGAATATTTTTTCAATGGCCAACATGACGTGGATTTTTTAAAGAATATTTTTCAATGGCCAACATGACGTGGATTTTTTAAAGAATATTTTTTCAATGGCCAACATGACGTGGATTTTTTAAAGAATATTTTTTCAATGGCCAACATGACGTGGATTTTTTAAAGAATATTTTTTCAATGGCGAACATGACGTGGATTTTTTAATGACGTGGGTTTTTAAAGAATATTTTTCAATGGCCAACATGACGTGGATTTTTTAAAGAATATTTTTTCAATAGCCAACATGGCGTGGATTTTTTAAAGAATATTTTTTCAATGGCCAACATGACGTGGATTTTTTAAAGAATATTTTTTCAATGGCCAACAGGACGTAGACTTTTTAAAGAATATTTTTTCAATGGCCAACATGACGTGGATTTTTTAAAGAATATTTTTTCAATGGCCAACATGACGTGGATTTTTTAAAGAATATTTTTTCAATGGCCAACATGACGTGGATTTTTTAAAGAATATTTTTTCAATGGCCAACATGACGTGGATTTTTTAAAGAATATTTTTTCAATGGCCAACATGACGTGGATTTTTTAAAGAATATTTTTTCAATGGCCAACATGACGTGGATTTTTTAAAGAATATTTTTTCAATGGCCAACATGACGTGGATTTTTTAAAGAATATTTTTTCAATGGCCAACATGACGTGGATTTTTTAAAGAATATTTTTTCAATGGCCAACATGACGTGGATTTTTTAAAGAATATTTTTTCAATGGCCAACATGACGTGGATTTTTTAAAGAATATTTTTTCAATGGCCAACATGACGTGGATTTTTTAAATAATATTTTTCAATGGCCAACATGACGTGGATTTTTTAAATAATATTTTTCAATGGCCAACAAGACGTGGATTTTTTAAAGAATATTTTTTCAATGGCCAACATGACGTGGATTTTTTAAAGAATATTTTTTCAATGGCGAACATGACGTGGATTTTTTAATGACGTGGGTTTTTAAAGAATATTTTTCAATGGCCAACATGACGTGGATTTTTTAAAGAATATTTTTTCAATAGCCAACATGGCGTGGATTTTTTAAAGAATATTTTTTCAATGGCCAACATGACGTGGATTTTTTAAAGAATATTTTTTCAATGGCCAACAGGACGTAGACTTTTTAAAGAATATTTTTTCAATGGCCAACAAGACGTAGACTTTTTAAAGAATATTTTTTCAATGGCCAACAAGACGTAGATTTTTTAAAGAATATTTTTTCAATGGCCAACAAAACGTAAATTTTTTTAAAGAATATTTTTTCAATGGCCAACAAAACGTAGACTTTTTTAAGAATATTTTGTCAATGGCCAACAAGACGTAGATTTTTTAAAGAATATTTTTCAATGGCCGACAAGACGTAGATTTTTTAAAGAATATTTTTCAATGGCCGACAAGACGTAGATTTTTTAAAGAGTATTTTCTTCAATGGCCAACAAGACGTAGATTTTTTAAAGAATATTTTTCAATGGCCGACAAGACGTAGATTTTTTAAAGAATATTTTTCAATGGCCGACAAGACGTAGATTTTTTAAAGAGTATTTTCTTTAATGGTCAACAAGAAGTAGATTTTTTAAAGAATATTTTTTAATGGCCAACAAGACGCAGAATTTTTAAAGAATATTTTTGTATACATCAATATTTCTTTCAAACTGAAATCAAATTCTAACGTGGTCCACTCCTTCGGGTACCTCCACTACATAAGTTCAACGTGTTTAGATAAAGAGTACTTTTAACGCTGCTTGAGGATTTTAATGGTAAGAAAGTTAAAAACTCCATGAACACCCAACTAAAATGGCACGATAAATTACCGCAAAAGTACATTATTTGACCCAAACTTTTCAAAAATTTTTACAAACGAAGATCAATTTGCAAGGTGGAAAGATTCGAGGATTTTATTAATAAAAAATATGTTTTAAAAACTCCAAGTCTTGTTGGGCCTTTAAATATATGAAACAAACACAAATAAACCAAAATATCCGACCCAATAATGTAATGACATGGTGGCAATTATTATTCCAAATAAGCTAAAAATGAGAGAATTCGATCATGTAAAACTGAAGTAAGAATCTTTTCCTCGCAATGCCTAAAGATATGTCCAGTAAAAATGTTTGCAAAAATCAAATAGATGTATTTATATACAAAATAAATCCTTCTTTAAAAAAAGTGTGTATGTACCTTTGATTACTAAACACAATCGGCATATATAGGAAAAAAAAACAAAACACAAAAAACAGTTAATGTGAGGACGAAGACAATATCAGAGGCACAACATACCTTTGTATAATTGCAGCAAATTTAGCATTACTGGGATAACCATGTAGAATGGGAGTTGGTGGTGGGTCTATTTTCCCGCAGGCATCACTGGGTATAACTGGTACGGCAAAAACCTTAATGCCACTTGCGGTCAGGCTAGGACCAAATTGGGCTGGCATATCATTGTATTCTTCAATGAGCTAAAAGAAATGCAAGAAGGTATTAATAAAAATATGACATTGCTTTTACAGGTGGGGTGGTAAGAAATTTACAAGAACCTGATTGGTTATGCGTCGATACACCAATATATGGGCATCAACTTCCAGTAAAGGACTTAGAATACATGTGCAGGCAATTAGCAGAGGTGTTACTAAGCGGGTACATTTTAAAGACTCCATTCTAAAATCAAACACAATGGAGAGGAGGCCTTTGGCCTAGACAAAACGAAAAAAAAAAAGAAATAATTATTTTTAAATATTAATCTAATTGATTCAATTATATTTATATTTGTGAGTGTGCGCGTTCTTCATACATACAATTCTCTATGGATGACGTTGATGAGTGTGTCAGGTCTGGCCAGGCCTGCCTGCCAGTGATATTAATAGGAGTAACTTGTTCTCCTACACGTATGTTTGTTTTGAGTTCTTGCTTTGTATTTTCTCCTTTTGTAGTTTTTTGTGTTGATGTTCTTTACTACGTCGCTGTTATCGTTGTTTTGTTTGTCGTTTGTTTGACTGTTATGCGTCGTGTATTTTGGCCCCCTACAAACAAAGAAATCTTTTAAAGTGGATCAAATATTTGTTGTCGTTCCCGTAGCTGATGTTGTTGCTGTTCCGTCGACTCTTGCTGTTGATGCTGCTGCTGCTTCTGTTGTTCTTTCTGCTGATCTTGTTGCTGATGAGGAATGATAACAAATTTCCTATTTACAAGTTGCATTTGTATGCCCATGTAGTATTCACAATGTCTGTAATGTGTCTGAAATGGCAGATGAACAAAAAAAAAAGGACTTCGAGTTATTAATTGAGTTTTAATTGAAGAGAGACAAAGAATATTTAAATGAAATTATTTAATTTTTCTTGGTAAAGTAGTAGCAACTTGCAATAAATCATTGAATTGTTCGCTCTTTGTTTTTATACTTTAACTTTAAAGTTAAAGTCAAACAAACCAAAACAACAACCGATTTTACGGACCTAAAATATATACCATCCCTTCTTTTATATACATATTCGAAATTAATAAATATTCTTACTCTATGACAGAAAATAACAAAAACCGTACCACAAGGATTGCACCTCATAATTCAGGCATGGGCTATGCGAAGATAATCCTAATTCCCCTGTTGTTGTAGCAGCGTATACATGTTTTTCATTGCATCCTAACATACAGAAAGGGTATATGGAAGCACTCTTTCATTCAGAAAGTGTCTATACAAGCAATCTTTCAATCAGACAGGGTCTATAGAAGCACCCTTTCATTCAGAAAGAGTATATAGAAGCACACCCTTTTATTCAGAAAGGGTCTATAGAAGCACCCTTTCATTCAGAAAGAGTATATAGAAGCACACCCTTTTATTCAGAAAGGGTCTATAGAAGCACCCTTTCATTCAGAAAGGGTCTATAGAAGCACCCTTTCATTCAGAAAGGGTCTATAGAAGCACCCTTTCATTCAGAAAGGGTCTATAGAAGCACCCTTTCATTCAGAAAGGGTCTATAGAAGCACCCTTTCATTCAGAAAGGGTCTATAGAAGCACCCTTTCATTCAGAAAGGGTCTATAGAAGCACCCTTTCATTCAAAAAGGGTCTATAGAAGCACCCTTTCATTCAGAAAGGGTCTATAGAAGCACCCTTTCATTCAGAAATGGTCTATAGAAGCACCCCTTCATTCAGAAAGGATCTATACAAGCACCCCTTCGTTCAGAAAGGGTCTACAGAAGCACCCTTTCATTCAGAAAGGGTCTATAGAAGCACCCTTTCATTCAGAACGGGTCTATAGAAGCACCCTTTCATTCAGAAAGGGTCTATAGAAGCACCCTTTCATTCAGAAAGGGTCTATAAAAGCACCCTTTCATTCAGAAAGGGTCTATAGAAGCACCCTTTCATTTAGAAAGGGTCTATAGAAGCAACCTTTCATTCAGAAAGGGTCTATAGAAGCACCCTTTCATTCAGAAAGGGTCTATAGAAGCACCCTTTCATTCAGAAAGGGTCTATAGAAGCACCCTTTCATTCAGAAAGGGTCTATAAAAGCACCCTTTCATTCAGAAAGGGTCTATAGAAGCACCCTTTCATTCAGAAAGGGTCTATAAAAGCACCTTTTCATTCAGAAAGGGTCTATAGAACACACTTTCATTCAGAAATAGTCTATAGGAGCAACCTATCATTCAGAAAGGGTCTATTTAAGCGCTCTTTCATTCAGAAAGGGTCTATAGAACCAACCTTATATTTCTGAAAGGGTCTATAGAACCAACCTTATATTTCTGAAAGGGTCTATAGAAGCACCCTTTCATTCAGAAAGGGTCTATAGAAGCACCCTTTCATTCAGAAAGGGTCTATAGAAGCACCCTTTCATTCAGAAAGGGTCTATAGAAGCACCCTTTCATTCAGAATGGGTCTATAGAAGCACCCTTTCATTCAGAAAGGGTCTATAGAAGCACCCTTTCATTCAGAAAGGGTCTATAGAAGCACCCTTTCATTCAGAAAGGGTCTATAGAATCACCCTTTCATTCAGAAAGGGTCTATAGAAGCACTCTTTCATTCAGAAAGGGTATATAGAAGCACCCTTTCATTCAGAAAGGGTATATAGAAGCACCCTTTCATTCAGAAAGGGTCTTTAGAAGCACCCTTTCAATCAGAAAGGGTCTATAGAAGCACCCTTTCATTCAGAAAGGCTCTATAGAAGCACTCTTTCATTCAGAAAGTTTCTATAGGAGTACCCTTTCATTCAGAAAGAGTCTATAGGAGTACCCTTTCATTCAGAAAGGGTCTATAGGAGTACCCTTTCATTCAGAAAGGGTCTATAGAAGTACCGTTTCATTCAGAAAGTTTCTATAGGAGTACCCTTTCATTCAGAAAGGGTCTATAGGAGTACCCTTTCATTCAGAAAGGGTCTATAGAAGCACCCTTTCATTCAGAAAGGGTCTATAGAAGCGCCCTTTCATTCAGAAAGTGTCTATAAAAGCACCCTTTCATTCAGAAAGGGTCTATAGAAGCGCCCTTTCATTCAGAAAGGGTCTATAGAAGCACCCTTTCATTCAGAAAGGGTCTATAACAGCACCCTTTCATTCAGAAAGGGTCTATAGAAGCAACCTTTCATTCAGAAAGGGTCTATAGAAGCACCCTTTCATTCAGAAAGGGTCTATAGAAGCACCCTTTCATTCAGAAAGGGTCTATAGAAGCACCCTTTCATTCAGAAAGGGTCTATAGAAGCACCCTTTCATTCAGAAAGGGTCTATAGAAGCACCCTTTCATTCAGAAAGGGTCTATAGAAGCACCCTTTCATTCAGAAAGGGTCTATAGAAGCACCCTTTCATTCAGAAAGGGTCTATAGAAGCACCCTTTCATTCAGAAAGGGTCTATAGAAGCACCCTTTCATTCAGAAAGGGTCTATAGGAGCACCATTTCATTTAGAAAGGGTCTATAGGAGCACCATTTCATTTAGAATGGGTCTATAGGAGCACCATTTCATTTAGAAAGGGTCTATAGGAGCACCCTTTCATTCAGAAAGGGTCTATAGAAGCACCCTTGCATTCAGAAAGGGTCTCTAAAATCACCCTTTCATTCAGAAAGGGTCTATAGAAGCACCCTTTCATTCAGAAAGGGTCTATAGAAGCACCCTTTTATTCAGAAAGGGTCTATAGAAGCACCCTTTCATTCAGAAAGGGTCTATAAAACACCCTTTCATTCAGAAAGGGTCTATAAAACACCCTTTCATTCAGAAATGGTCTATAAAAGCACCCTTTCATTCAGAAAGGGTCTATAGAAGCACCCTTTCATTCAGAAAGGGTCTATAGAAGCACCCTTTCATTCAGAAAGGGTCTATAGAAGCACCCTTTTATTCAGAAAGGGTCTATAGAAGCACCCTTTCATTCAGAAAGGGTCTATAAAACACCCTTTCATTCAGAAAGGGTCTATAAAACACCCTTTCATTCAGAAAGGGTCTATAGAAGCACCCTTTCATTCAGAAAGGGTCTATAGAAGCACCCTTTCATTCAGAAAGGGTCTATAGAAGCACCCTTTCATTCAGAAAGGGTCTATAGGAGCACCCTTTCATTCAGAAAGGCTCTACAGAAGCACCGTTTCATTCAGAAAGAGGTATAGAAGCACCCTTTCATTCAGAAAGTGTATACAGACGCACCCTTTCATTCAGAAAGGGTCTATAGGAGCACCCTTTCATTCAGAAAGCGTTGATAGAAGCACCCTTTCATTCAGAAAGGGTCTATAGAAGCAGCCTTTCATTCAGAAAGGGTCTATAGAAGCACCCTTTTATTTCAGAAAGGGTCTATTGAAGCACCCTTTCATTCAGAAAGGGTCTATAGAAGCACCCTTTCTTTCAGAAAGTGTCTATACAAGCACCCTTTCTTTCAGAAAGGGTATACAGAAGCATGCTTGTCTAGCGGGACCACCCAGCTCATTTTCCAAGCTTCCGGCACGATGTGGGCGGCTAGTGACAGGTTGAGAACTTTAGTGAGATACTCAGCACCCGCCTCATCCATCTGTTTCAGCGTTCTAGGGTAAATTAACCGTCTCCAATGTTACAAATCTTTCGCCCTTTGTTCCGCTTGTGTTCACCGACTAACCTATCAACTTTCAATGTCAGCTCCCTAACTCTGAGTTCACTATGACTGGGTCGGCGAAGCTCATAACGCTAAAATCGACTCTGCTGGGAAATTTGGTCTCACTTCGAGTATTCAACTGAGCTATCCATAAACAAAAAGGTTGGGAAGTTGTCTGAAGAGGTGATTGGTAAGCTATCTAAAATTAGGTCAATTAGCTGTCCCATGATTGATAAAAGTGCGGTGTTCAGAGGTGATGTAGCAGCATAGAAACCTACGTAGAAGCAGGCGGGTTTGAGACTGGTTTGGTAGTCGCTGGCCGAACATTATGGACCATAATTATATGTGTTCTTTTACTATCTGATGGATTTGAAATCGCAAAATAAACCAATTTGGTGGCATTAAAAATATTATTTTTACATTGAAAGTTAATGCCAAGAAGCTCCTCCATGCCATGCAATCATCGCTTTTAACTTTAAGTTAACGGGAACGCTATAAATCTGTTCGTTAAATCCAAACTATAACAAAAGAAGACATATAATAATGGGGGTATGGTTTTGGAAGAATCCGGTACGAAAAAACCCACTGCTGTCATATTAATTGGTGTACGTGATTTTTTTAGAGCTTTCGAGTCAATATCTCCGGAAGTATGGACTCGCTCACTAAAACCATTATATCGGTGTAATTAGGACAAAGTCTATCTTCGGTAAAAATTGTGGCTTAAATGTCGTTTAGGGACCCCTCTCGGATCGGGCTGAAATTGTTACTGTAGATAGCCCTTGGCATCCTGAATACAACGATATATAATTTTTTCGGGGGGAAGTCCATACTTCCCGAGATATGGATCTTGACATTTCGGAAATTTCGTACTTTAACACCTATAGGTTGTTTATGGGCACCTCTCGGATCGGGCTGAAATTTTTACAGTAGATAGCCCTTGGCATCCTGAATACAACGATATATAATTTTCCGGGGGGAATTACATTTTACATTTTACAATTCTAACGTGGGCAATATGGGCATCGTTTTAAAGCTTATGGAGAGTACTTTTATGCACGCGACCTATTTATAGGAGAATGTATTAAATTCCTGTTCAAACCGGCTACTTAGGAAACTTTAAATTTACAAGAAAGTTTTGTCATTGTCCATAGGAGAAAGTCTTAAATCCCCGGCCGAAGGCCGGCTACTCAAAAACACTTTCAATTTAAAAGAGAGTTTTGATCGCGTAGCCCACTTTTGTCCCTCTCTATAGGAGAAAGTCTTAAATCCCCGGCCGAAGGCCGGCTACTCAAAAACACTTTCAATTTAAAAGAGAGTTTTGATCGCGTAGCCCACTTTTGTCCCTGTCCATAGGAGAAAGTCTTAAATCCCCGGCCGAAGGCCGGCTATTAAGAACACTTTCAATTTAAAAGAGAGTTATGATCGCGTAGCCCACTTTTGTCCCTGTCCATAGGAGAAAGTGTTAAATCCTCGGCCAAATGCCGGCTACTTAAGAACACTTTCAATTTAAAAGAGTTTTGATCGCGTAGCCCAATAATAATTTAATAAATTATTATTAGAAAATCTAATTAGTATTATTAATTATTGGCGGCATTGGATAGTACTCTTCGTGAGCTTTAAAACGAGTCCCATATTGCATAGGTTTTAAAAATAATGGTGATAAAAGTAAAAAAGTCAAGACCCATATCTCGGGAAGTGCGGACTTACCCACGGAAAGCTATATATCGTCGTGTTCAGTGTGCCAAGGGCTATCTACTGTAAAAATTGCAGCCCGATCCCAGAGGTGCCCATAAACAACTTAAAGGTGCTACAATTACGAAATTTCCGAAATGTCAAGACCCATATCTCGTGAAGTATGGAGTTCCCCCGGAAACTATATATCATTGTGTTCATGGTCCCAAGGGCTACCTGTGGTAAAAATTTCAGCCCGATCCGAGAGGTGCCCATAAACAACCTATAGGTATTAAAGTACGAAATTTCCGAAATGTCAAGACCCATACCTCGGGAAGTATGGACTTCCCCCCGCAAGATTATATATCGTTGGAATCAGGGTCCCAAGGGCTACCTATGGTAAAAATTTCGGACAGATCCGAGAGGTGCCCCTAAACGACACTTGTTCCAAAATATATTTGGGTTTCAATATTTCAGATATTTATTTAATTTAATAAATGCGTTTTTCATTTAATTTCATAAGCAGTAGAACTTTTACTAGAACAACGGAATTAGCGATTACAAATGACAATATATACATTCATATGTATGTATGGGTATGTATGACATTGACTAGGATATAGGTTTACACTGATAAGATATCAATTTTATTCTACTAAATAACAAAGATAAACGCAACAAATCATGATTTATAGTGGCCTCTAAATTTACAAGGTTTTCTTTGTCCAACATGGCAAAAGCAAATTGTGTTACTTTTTCAACTCCTCCTTAATCTCCAACATCTGCAAATATGAAATTATTTGCCAACCCTTACTCCCCTTTATTTTGTTATCATATAAATGTTGAGGGGTGTCATGTGGATTCCAGACTAATTATAATAAACATAAACAAATATTATATTATCTCCAAAGATGGTGATGTGCAGCATTGTATGCCTCTGTCCAATTCATCTGTTTTTTTTTTTTTTTTTTTCTTGCTTTGAGTTCAATAACACATTGCAATTTTTAAACACTTTTTTGTGACAAAATAAATAAACAATAAAATCGAGAGACAGGGAAAGAGAGAGAGAGAGCGAAAAAAGACAACAAAAGAATATTATTTATTTATTAAAGCTGTGATCAATGTTTTGTTTTTGGGGTTTATAATTATTATTTATAGACCCCACCTTTATTATGAAAATGTAACAACAACAAACAAAATTTTATTCTTAAGCCTTGCTTGTTGTACTGTAAACGGAAATGGTTTCGGCTATAAAGGAGAGGAAACCAACAAAAAATAAATAAACTAAAAGAAAGTCCCACTATTTGGACTATTTGGATGAAGGGGGAAATAAAAGTTAAGCAAGCGGACAAACAAACAAGCGATGATTATTGAAAATGAAAAAAATCTAGTACGCATTAAATGAATAGTTTTAATCGACAGCAGGGAGTGACTAATTGCCCACTCACAATGCCATCACAAACAATTGCATTTTGTTTTGTTAGAAAAAAGCAAAACATTCCTACCGACGACATGCATAGGGAGCGAGATGTGTTACTAACAACGGTGAATTAATTTTGTCTTTACATATTTAATATTTAAGCTTTTGTTTTTTTTTATAAATTAGATATTATGCAAGAGAGCAAAGTCAGCGAAATCAATAGAACATGACAGCTAAACAAATTCTGGTCATTTCAAATTAAAAAAAAATGAAAGCAAAGTTTGAATACCTACATATCGTCACCATAAATGCAGGAAGATGTAACCCACGAAATCAAAACTTTACAGGAGAAGCACAAAAAACGTTATAAAATGAAAAACTGTTTTATGGAATATAATTCTTTTGAGGGCGAGTAATAAATGAAACCAAAACAGCGGAAACGCTTGGTTTTGGATCCGTCCTTACAACAAAATCTGCAATATTATCCGATTTTCCGAAATGTAATTTCTTTAATAGGATCGTTGTTTTTGAACGTAGAAGCTTGAAATTTTGCCAGAGCATGTATACAAAAAAACGAATTTCGATTTGCGTGTGGGTTTTGTCTTCGGTCATTTTTGGTGAGGATATATGGTAAAAACCAAATTTCTTTTGCAATTCCATTTTGAAAATTAATTTTTTTTGCGAGCACATCTACGATTTTGTACTTAGAGCTTTAGGAAAAAATTGTGGTTTCAAATCCGTTCGCGTTCATAAAATTAACCGATGCGCGCAAAAGTTATAGCGGAGCGGAAGAGCCTTAGTACAGCTTGCAAACTGGGACCAGAACAACGGTCTGGGAGTAAAGCCGGAAAAACAGAGCTTGTACTATTCACTAAGAAACGCAAAATTCCCAATTTCGAGCCTCCAGTCCTGGACGGGGTGGCCCTGGAATTTTATACGGAAGCTAAATACCTTGGCACTATTCTGGACCATCGCCTGTCATGGAAAAGAAATGTAGAGGAGCGAACGAAGAAAGGACTCATGGCACTCTATTTTTGTAAGAACTCCATTGGGAAAAGCTAGGGATGGATGTAACCGTGGTCCTGCCCATACTTACCTATGGTGGACTGGTCTGGTGGCAAGCTCTTGGGAACAAAGCGTTACTTTCCATATTATCGAGTGTACAAAGAACCGCGTCACTGCTGAATACCGGATCGAACAAAAGCACTCCTCAGGCTGCTTTAAACGTCATCCTGGATCTCCAACCTATGGACATCCTAATCCAGTTTCAGGCGGCGAAAACTGCTTTTAGACTCCGGGAGTCAGGGTGTTGGCGTGGTTCACACTTTGGACACTCGAATGTCCTAAAACTAGTTGATAGTCGACTTGAGTTAGGTGACAATGGTTGCGTAAGCGATTATATGCCTAGTTCATTCAAGTTTGACTCCTTAACTGTTATCTTCCCAAGCAGAGACGCATGGACTGAGTGCATATCTCCTCTGGACGATCTGGCAATTTACACAGACGGGTCCAAGATGGAAGAAGGTACTGGCGCTAGCGTCTACTGCGAGAATCCACTAATTAAAAACTCATATAAGCTTGACGATAATTGTAGTGTTTTTTTCAGGCGGAGATTCTTGCTATCAAGAAAGGTGATCTTGTGCAAACAATTCGAACTGAGGATTTTTTGAAAGTACAGACCCAAACGACAAGAAACCCTAGTTGGGTTTTGTTGTGTCAGATCCAGGTCGGATTTTATGGCCCCATCTAAACATGGTTAAATACTGAGTTTTTAAAGAAATTCGGGGCTATATCTCTGAAACCAATGCGAATCTTCTTCTGACCTCTGAAGCAAATTTGTAGATAAGGACAAGAATAAAGTATTTGGAGAAACAACGAACTCGAAATACTACATTTATTGCCTCAAATTTCAAAATATATGCAAAAATGCCACAATTTTAATACATTTTGCACCGTATCTCAAAACCGTTAACTTTTTCTGAATATTTTTTCTTTGGGAAAAATATTCCCTGGAATGTAATACACAACTCTTCAGAACATGTCATTGTTGTAAAATGCCTCTATCCCGTTGTTTTTAGTGCATTTTCCGAAACAGCATGAAGTTAGCATTTTAGAGTTTCAGAATATTCTAAAGAATTGTTGAGAACTTTATTTGGAAGATTTCTGCAAAAGGTTACTTGATTCAACTCCCACTAGTTTAGCCGATACTGACCAGAATTTCAAAAATTATGTAAAATTTTCTATATCTTATAGATTTTGATGCCCCAGATGGAGCTTTTATTATGAGGTCTTTTAAAAAGATAAGTTCTACTAGTTTATGGCTACAATATTGCTAAAGACAGCAAGGCCAAATTCCTATTCGTTTTTGAGATAAAGGCCTGATAAATGCAAAAAAGTGTAGTTTAGCCCGGTTTAGATGAGGCCATAAAATCCGAACTGGATCTGACAGGACAAAACCCTACTAGGGTTTTTGTAGTCTAAATATGTACTTTCAAAAAATGCATACTAGAAGTTGTTTGCATTTTCAGTGTTACATAGTGTAGTCAAGCGGCTCTCAAGTCACGGACCATAAATTAAAGAGCTATTCTTGATTGTAGGAGGGCTCTGCAGGATATACACGATATCGTAAAGCTATGTTCGGTTCCGGGTCATAGCAACATCATGGGAAACGAGGTAGCAGATGAACTGGCTCGAGGTGGATCTAGGTCTATCGACTTATCAGTTGATGAAACCGTCCGGCCACCGATGTGCCACTACATCGGCAAACTTCAGGAGATCTTCAATGAGAAAGTACATCAAAGATGGCTATTGGAACCTGTTTGTAGGGTATCCAAGGCAATCTGGCCTGTGGTTTCTCGTCGAAGAACGGCTTCCCTCCTCTCACTTGATACGTTAGGGATGAAAATCGCGGTGGGACTTATAACAGGTCACTGCAGAGTGAGGTCCCTAACTTCAAAATGGGACGACAGTGGCATTGACGACTGCAGACTATGTGAAGATGCGGAGGAGATAGAGACTGTCGAACTTCTACTTTGTAGGTGTCCCATGTTGCAAACAAGGAGATACCGTACACTAGGCAGATATGAGATAGACACTCTGACCTTCCTGTCTAACATAGATCCCATCGTCCTACTCAACTTTGCCAGACATCTAGCATGGCTTGGCAAAGGTCCTTAACAAACCTTAATAATCAGACTCTTTTCACTTTTCCAGATAATTCCTTGGCGTCAATCTCTACATCTCCCACACTCACCATCATCTCTATCCTATCATCCTCATCTCATGAAGCTGCATCAACACTCTATCATCTCCTTCATCTTAAATCATCTCAACAACACACCTCCAGCATCTTTAAATCATCATCTCCATCATCTTTAAATAGCCAACAAAGGATGAACACAATGGACCAACAGTCTCCGAGTGAAGCAGTCCCCTATTCTAATAGAGGGCTGCGCATGCTTAAACCTAACCTATAGCGGATTTTATTTTAATAAAAATGTCTTGTTTTTATGAGAAAATGTAGGCATAAATCGTTAAAAGCATTCCATATCTATTCGTAGATGTTTAACTATTTACAAAATTTATTTTTATTTTCGCGGAAAATCGACAAATAATAAAAAAAAATCTTGGAAGTAAATCCAAATTATCCAAAATAGCTACAGAAGAATCTGGACAATGCGTAGAAAACTATGAAACCAAATTTAGAGCAAAAACAAAATTGAAAAACTTATTGTTGGAATAATGTTCCAAATATATTTTTTGGTTTGATTCATGGTAGAACAAACAAGGTAAAGTAAATCTACAACAAATACAACTCAACAATAATGACATAGAAAAATTGTTTTTGTTTGTAATGTTAGTGTCAACGGTATATGTAAACAAAACAAGGAAATGTCTATAAATTATTGGAATTTAACTAATATTTTTCGTTTGATTGAATATTTTGAAAAATATGAATGAAAATTCGTTTCCAAGTTTAACAAAATACCACACATATTAACAAATATTGTACCGCCTATATAAGCGTTGTTATAGTGTCGATGATTATTGTCGGTCGGACTTGGAGGAGGTTACATGTCATTCATTTGAAGACATCTTTAAGGGAAATAGCTTTTTTCGGAATAATATATTTTTTCCTCAAAAAATATATATATCGAATATAGAAATAAAAATATAAAATATCGTACGGAATTTGACACTAACGTTACAGCTCAGTTTAGTCAGCTGGGTATTGCTGTTACCTTATATTGTTCTACCATGGGTTTGATAAGAAAAAATTAGAAAAAAATATTAGGGAGTTCTCCAACTATTTCGCTAAAATCCCATACAACAATGAATGTATTTTTTGCTAAAACTTCATCAAGAAATATGGTTTACAATCACGAGGGCTTAGCTGCTTACAGTGATACCTTATAAGGATAGAAAATTAAGGCCTGTCATTCGTGAATCATTCGTAATCAGTTGGTGCACATTCGATTTTGTATACAGTGAATCGAGGCTTGTTACGTGGATTTGTCAAAATATATTTTAGCAGATTTTCCTATTTTCAAGTTATCTATAAAATATGCGGTTACGCTAGAAATCGGAAGGGAAGATAAAAAACTTAAACTCCAATATTGGGGAGACAAAAATTAGGAAAACAGTAACTAGAGGCACAACCCAGGGTGGAGTGCTCTCACCGCTACTGTGGCTACTTGTTATAAACATTACTCTGGATAATCAAGGTATCAAAGTTGTTGCTTATGCGGACGATGTAGTACTACTGATTTCCGGTAAGTTTCCGTCAACCATTTTGAAGTTGGGGTCTAAACCCATCGATTATACACTGGTTGTATAACACCGTGGTTAGACCCATCTTATCCTATGGTTCTCTTGTATGGTGGCACTCACTGCGCCAAATATCGACATCCAGCAAACTTGACAAGGTGCAAAGGGCTGCGCGATTCTCATAACTGGAGCCACGAGGAGCACACCCCAAGCTGCTCTGAACGCAATGCTGAACCTAAGACCTCTGAGCCTCAGCATTAGGTGTCAGGCAACTCATAGTGCCCTAAGGCTGCATGAACAGAATCTTTGGCGCGATTGTGCCTATGGGCATGGATGTATCCTGAATGAGTCAGGTATCAATGTGAACCAACGCGGAAAACTGAGCGGCTATATATCACCAGTCCTGAGATTTGACATATAGATATAGATGTTGTTATAACAAGTAGGGACGACTGGAACCGCAGTAACCCGCCTCCGGACGGTCTGGCTTTCTATACAGAGGAAGATGAGGAGGTACGGCGGCTGGCGTCTACTGTGAAAAGCTATCTCTTGAGTACGCTTACAGGCTAGATATCAACTGTAGTGTCTTCCAGGCTGAAATCTTCGCGATTTGACGATATAGATGTTGTTATACCAAGTAGGGACGACTGGAACCGCAGTAACCCGCCTCCGGACGGTCTGGCTTTCTATACAGAGGAAGATGAGGAGGTACGGCGGCTGGCGTCTACTGTGAAAAGCTATCTCTTGAGTACGCTTACAGGCTAGATATCAACTGTAGTGTCTTCCAGGCTGAAATCTTCGCGATTTGGAAGGCAGCAGAATTGATAAAAAGTTTGGATGCAGAAATCTTTGAACCGGTGACTATCTTTGTGGATAGCCATACGGCTCTTAAAGCCATCAAATCCTGCAACATCAAGTCCGATGTCGTCCTGAAATGTAGATCATCCTTGGGAACGCTAACTAACGGCTTTCGGCTATGCTGAGTACCAGGACACCGCGACTATATGGGTAATGAAAGAGCAGATGAATTAGCTAGACGAGGTTCGCAGTCTACAGATCTAGCAATCACTGACTCCATCAAACCACCCATTTGTCACTTATTCAAAAGAATTAAAACGTTTTCTGACGAAAGAGCCATTGAATTAGAGCATAATGAACCTAGGTGCATTGCGGCAAGATCCTTTTGGCCGTCTCTGTCAGTCAAAAGAACGAATTATCTGTTGAACCTGAGTAAAGCTGAAGTTAGAGTAATGACGGGAGTCATCACTGGACACTGCTACAACAGGGCCTTTACCATAAAATGGGATGAGGATGTTACTGACTATTGCAGACTCTGTGAGGAGATGGAGACGATCGAGCACCTCCTGTGTCGATGTCCAGCCCTGTCTCGAAGTCGGCATACACTAGTAGGTGTTCACTTTCCACCGTGTCTATCCTACTATTCAACTGTAGAACCTGCTGTAATCTACAGCATCATCAGAAATCTGAAGTGGCTGGGGCAGCGCAACCTGAACACGTGAACCATATTTCAAGTATTCTACCAACCATCACCACACAAACCTTTCCATCTTTAAAACTATTTTTTCCTTCTAAAATTTTCTACTTAATTACTTCTTTCATACTTTCATAGTTTTCCCCCGGATGATCATAATGGACCGGAAGGTCTCCGTGTGACGCAGTCACAAATTAGTGGCTGCCTAAACCTAACCTAAAAAACGTGTTGGCTTCAACCCATTTTTCTACATTGATGCCAACACAGCTTCCACGTAAATTAATTTTAATGGTCGACATTATGGGATCCCTCCTAAACCGCTTAATTTTAAAGAATTTCAGTCATACTATATAGAATATGTTAAGAGTGCTCGAATTCTGAAAGGGTAAAACCCGGATTCATCGATTGTAAAACATTTTTGGTTTCATTTTTCAGATAATTCAATTGGACAATGTGGCCGAAACCTTCAAAATTCATAAAAATCGTGAGCTACCGTCCTTTGGAGGTATGCCAAAAAGTGGACCTGTAAAAATTTTAGCTATTTCTGCTGGATAATATGGCTAAAACCTTTCCAAAATTAGGAGCTACCGATATATGGGGGTTATATCAAAACGGAGACCTATGCCGACAATTTGCTAGGAAAAGGAAGACAATATACCAAATTTCAGCCATTTCGGTGGGATAATTCAACGAGAACGAAACACAAAATTTTAGACATTTCGGTGAATAATTTGGCTAAAAACTTCAAAATACCGAAAATCGGGAGGTACCCTTCTACAGGGGCTATATCAAAACGTGGACCTACACCAACAATTCACTGCCGGAATATTTTATACCCCAACGAACATAAAATATCATACTTCTGCTCGATTGGGTAGTGTGACTAAAACCACGAAACTTCTATATGAAAAAGTGGACCTATATCGACATTTCGGTTGGAGAACGTGACAGAAATCTTCAAAATTCCTAAAAATCGTTAGGGTACGGTTCCATGGGAGTATATCAAAACGTAGATCTGTATTGGACATTCTCTGCGGGAATGACTAATATCCCCAAGGGAGACTACATACCAAGCCTTTAAAATTCCAAAACATCGATGGTGCTTCCCGAGTTTATAGCCCCAAAAACTTTAAATAACCCTAGCGGCACCAGCTAAAATTAAATATGAACACACTATCCCACGGTAGATGGTTCTTTGGTACCGGATTGAGCCGAAACCCTAGTATTTTGGTCAGCGTCTGCCAACGCAGCATCAAACCTATCCTTCTACATAGGATTATATGCTGCTACAACAAGAACAGATGAGAACAATCCCGCCACGGCCGTTTATATGTATCGGATTGACCCGAAGAAACATCATATTGGCCAGGGCCGTCATCCCAGCAATTAAATGTTCTTGTTCGTTTTCATTTCTATTTTGTGAGTGGTATGTCGCGGAATACCTGCTCCGGATTCTGCTGGTCTGTACAGGAATAGAGAGTAAACCAGGGCCATGATTTTGCGTCGTTCGCCACCGTCTCATCCACCATTACTCGTAAGTCGATGTCGGTAAGATGCAACTCTTGACGCAAATGGATTTTTTCAGGCCTGTCTTGCTTGAGGGTGTATAGCGATAGGGATTATGTTGCATCGTACTGCGTAAACTTGATAACTATTGATTCTTCGTCGTCGTCATCAGGTTATGAATCCAGCCACCGGCATAAACACCGAGTATTGCTGTTGGAGCTTCTGACACAGTGAACTGCAAAGGTATTTGTGTGAAGTTCAATGAGATAGTGGATTTTATAACTCGGAGAAGGATAATGATCGAGACGATTCAAGAAATGAATCTCTACAACACCTGCAATCCTCGGAGTTGTAATGGGTATGGATTGCACGAGAAATGGAGGTGGTGGACTTGCAAACCTATCGCACCAGTCCACTGTCCAGTACAAAACCTGCTTAAGATTGACTCTAGTGACTCATAATTGGAGTGCATGGGGCAGTGATCAAGTGCAAAACCGCCGAGATCGAACAAAGGGGTATATTCCGCCGATTAACAGCTGTGTCCCACGTTATTCACCTGACATTAAACTAATGTTCGGATGCGATAAGTGGTCAGTCCTAGAAGATTTTAATACGCATCATGAGCTAAGGCAATCAACGCTAGGCTGAGCAAATAGATAGCTCCGAGGACGCTTCCATAGTTCGCCTGTTTTATTCATTGTATCACATGGTTTGAATTAGAAAAAAGTCATTTCTTTTAGGTTGGGCCATATCCATCATAACCTCTGAACGCGATACTACTCTTACCCACGGAAAGTCAATTGCAAGGATTCAGCGAATTCTCCGACCAACGCTTTAGAGAACTGCCCAATCCCTCTTATTTTTTGATTAGAAGAGAGGAATTTCTGAAACATAATCATTGCTGAAATAAATCCTAATTTCCCAGCAGAGGCGGTGATCCGAAGATGTGTGCATGTTATTTCAATCGACAGCTTGTCGAACACCGTGGGAGTGACCGGGCGAAGAGAAGAGTACTACGTCGAATTAGAAATCTTCTTCCCGAGAATGAACCACCACAATTTACAATGGATGATCAATCCCACGGCAGCGGGTTCTTACGTACCGGATTGACCCGAAACCAAAAGTGTTTCAGCCAGCGGCTGCCAACCCAGCATTATATGCTGCTACAACAACAACAATGGATGATGTTGCGAATGTTATCAGGAAAGCTAAATCATCCAATAATGGAATCTCCTCAACTTGTCGCTCCCACCAGCCAACGATACCTAAAAAGGTACGACGCACAGACCGATTCGCTTTAGCCGCCATTAGCAAAAATTCTTTGAAGATTTACTCCTCCCCAACATCAAAAATAGCTATCCAGTTGCCGATCATCAGCATGGGTTTCGTAAGCAAAGCAGCACAACAACAGATCTGCACGCCATACCCGCACATATTACTTGAGAACTCATCCAGAGCAAGCCGAGTCATAGAACAGTGATGGTGGCGCTTGACTTATAAAAAACCTTTGATGCCGCAAGCACTCCACGCTGTTTGACTACCCTCCGACCTAGTTTGAAACTTTGGATAATCAATTATATGTGTGAACGCCAGTTGTATGTATTCAGGAACAAGAAGTCCAAACCCCGTAGAGTGAGACAGGGAGTTCCCCAAGTGTTTAACCTCTACTCCTATATTCCGTATGCGGATGATGGTACGATCTTGGCGTCAGGTACTTTCCCTGATGTCGTTTGTAAAAGGTTGAACTCCTATTTGACAGATTTTACCACATTTTTCCACACGAGGAATATGCAAATATCCACATGGACGGCAGAGGTGAGACCAGAGTTGAATGTCATGGTCAATGGTAGCAGAATTCCGACCACAAACAACCCCAAAATTCTAGGGGTAACATTCGACAGCATGTTCATGTCGTCCGCGCATGTCAGAGCTATCTGAGACAAGCTGAGATATAGGAGCAAGATCATCAAAAGCCTAGCCGGTTTAACGTGCAAACAGAAACACCTTGTTAATCATATGCACCGCAATAGGTCATTCTTTGGTAAGCTATGCGGTGCCAGTTTGGTCCGCCCATATAAATGCATCGCGAAGGGAAAATATTCACACCTGTCAAAACGCCGCCTTGAGAACTGAGAAAGAGTATACATAGATTCTTCCAGTATAGCAACACAATAACTTGGTTCCCTTGCAGTATTTACTCGGGTGTTACCGTGAGCCATATAGAGGATAGAAACCCACCCAGGCATGTCAGAAGGAATCTTCATTATCTAGAAAGAGGAATCCTACGTAACAAGAGAGAACCCCTAGATCAACAAACCTATAAAGGTGCAGGTTTAAATAGCATTCACACGGATAAAGTCGCAGATGGCATCAACAACATCGCAGGCTCAACTACGTTCGGGATGGTGCAGCCGTCAACATTTTTATATGGCAAATAATTATGACAACGTGTAAAACATCAATTATATCATATTATTTGGTGTCAAAATGGAGCAGAGCACAACACCGAAACGTTTAGAATCTATTCTATGCTCGGCTAAAAGAAAAAAACGATCTATTATCACCAACAATATAAATGAGCCCGACATTAAAAACATAATTCATTCACAGTAGTTGTAGCAGCACTGTTGATGTTGCTGAATAGACAAAAGTGGCAGTCGTTACGGATGGCAGACCCCACTGTGGATCACTTTCACTTATTTGATTCCAATGGAATATTATACCACAGCCCCGTCTAAAAACTATTTATTTATTGGATTATCACGGAACTATGTGTGTGGTGTACAATTAGAAAATAAAGTATTTAGGAGCTTTCCCATACTTTCTGTACACAGATTACACGTGACTAATGGCATGAAGAACTATACCACTATAGTAATGTTTATCGATTTGGGAAAATTTCCACTGCAATTCAAACATGTATGTGAAACATCATTTGGGAGTTTTCAATCAACAGAGTCTACAATTCTGCGGTCCATAATTGTCACATTATCCCGTCTGTAACAAAATGTTTGTATTGCTGGGATGTTGTTTTGTTTGTCACATATACATGAACACTAGACCCCCTTCACCTGCCAAGCGATGATTTTGATATTTTTTTATAGACATCTAACAATTCACCTCGCCACCTGAAAACAATAACAACGTTAATAAAAAAACATTAACGTAAAAAGGATTACTTATACCTTCACAAACATGAGATTGACCAGTACAATGGGGGACAATTAAAGGTCACTAGGTATGTAAAATAAAATTGCACATAATCATGAACACATTATTAAGCGCATTCAACCCAGACCTTGAAATTTACTCGTTAAATTGGTGGGCTAGAAGAAATTACACTTTAAGTCACTGCGAAAGTAATATCACAGAATCAGCAAGGAGAAAAAAGCAACCAGCTGCTAGTTAACTCTTATTAAAAACCAAAACTTATTTTCATTCATATTTGTTATGTGTTTTTGTTGTTCTGCTGCTCGTATTGTTTTGGTATTAGACGGACAGACGAACGGCAAACGAGAGTGAAGAATAAAATGTGACCAAACAGGGTGGGGGGCAATTTTCTGTTTATCAAAAATATAACAACAAAAGGTGGGTGGTGGTGAAACTGAGATTTTGCTATTGTACTCCTCCTTGTTCCGACTTCCGACGACTACGAACGTCGATCGACTCCAACGACATAACAATTAGTATAACTTACATGACTAACTAATTCCTTCTAAGATGATGTGGGTTTTACAGGAATAGGACGAAAATGCCAAATTCAATCTGTCACTTTATACACACAAAAGTTAAGTTTGTTTTTCTTTTCGGTTAAAACAGTCGAAAAATTTATTTATTTCTTTATTTTCTTGTCGTATGGTTTTTTCTTTTCTATATTCTCTTTCTTGTTTTTCGTATGTTGTTTTTTGGTATTTTTCTTTTGTTTCCAATCCAATTGCGTTTAATTGTGGACCCAAGTTGTAAAACAATGATCCTTTTCGTTTTCACTAATTCAAGCCACGGTTCCGAACAAATTTAGCATTTATCGCTAAATATTTGTTGTTATTTTATTGGCGAACACATTTTATCGACAAAATTTTATCTAATTTTGATGTAAAATTAAATTCACACTTCACACACAAGAAAAAATATTCTAATTGAATTGTGAATCAACAGTGTTGTCAACATCCGGTTAGATAGAAAAACGCCAAACGTGAATGGGCAAACTATGATTTTAAACCTGACAACAAAGGAATAATGCAGGTGTAAGTTAGAAAATTAAGAAATTTTATTAAAACTGAATGTTTAAAAGGGTATTTTAATTAAAACTTTTCTAAAATCCGTATTATTACTTTGTTATTCCACTGAAAACACACAAAAGAGAAAACAGCTAAAATTTAATTACCAAACAGCTGATTATAAATTCATTGTATGTTGTTTTACTTATGGGGGATTCACACGCTATGTTATATCTGTTGGCAACACCAATGAAATAATGACAACATACTTAGTGGGGTTCACCTGAAAGATGTTATTGGATGGTGGAAGTAAATGGTAGCTATGTTCCTTTACTTACCTGAGGTTACCATTTTTACCATTTGTTACCATTTTTAACCTGCAAAGCGTTCCTTAACCCCAAAAAGTGGTAAAACTGGCAGCAATTTTTAAGAGAGAGAGAGAGCACATATGCCTTTCTCTTCTACCACAGGTTACCAGACAAATTTCTGCAGGTAAAAAATGGGTAATAATAGCAGCTAATGTAATTATTCCCAGCAAAAAGTTTGCATCCGCGAATGCAGTTAAATCACTACAAGTGTACAGTATAAGTGACGTTGGAGTACAAGTTAGCACATCCCTGCCGAACTAACAAACAACATTGTTGCTTGCTTGGCTGTGTTGTGTGCTTGCTAGGCTACATTGATGGAGTCGTGTTACGTCTAGTGGCGTGATCATGGTGTCAGCACTTTTTGTCTTTTATAACTTAAGTAGTTTAAGTAGAATAAGTTTTTGGATTTCAATAAAGAAACAGTTTTTTTAAGCTCACCAAAAGACGAAGAAGTCTTTTATTGTTAACTGGCGCCCAACCGGGTTCAACCCTACAAATATGAAGATCTAAAAAAAGAGATCTATCAGTTTAAATCAGTCCTAGGAATATAAAGATCTAAAAAAAGAGATCTATCATCTTAAATTTAAATTTTGCTGAAAAAGGAATCCTTACTTAAAACTTGCTGGATTAAGAGACCCCGCTTAAAACTTGCTGAAAAATATAAGGATTTACTCTTTTTAAACAACATAAAGTCATGTAAGTGTGTCACTCATTGAATTTCAAAATTGTGTCCAAAACTGGTGGTATTAAGAACTTAATATTTAAGAAAAAACAAAGTGTAGTGCGTGTTTAAAACATTTTTATCTTTGTGCCAAAAAAAAAAAAAAAAAAAAAAAAAAACAAACACAGTGATTTAGATCTTGTTATAGTCGTAACAATTTTTTGTTTGAAAAGACAATATGAACAGTGAAGAAATGACTGCATTAATAGAATCCGCTGTACGTACAGCGATTCTGGCATATAATAGGAATGATGAAAAAAAGTTAAGGTCTGAAACCTCAAAAAAAATTCAGCCAAGAAAACCGTCTGATAGTGGTTGGAACTATAAACAACAAAACTATCATAAACAGAAAAATCCACATTACGAAAATGGTGGTGATGCTAATTTACAAGCTAGAGATCAAATAGAGGACATGGACTTGGACCCAACTTCGTCTAAATTCAGACAACCGACCAATTATGGTAACGGTAAAACTTCTCACAGACAACCATTTAAGCGTCAAGCTGGGTCTGGCCGGAGTACGGGCCCAAAATTTCAAAAAGTGAATAATATGATTCCAGAATCCCATTCAGGAGAAGAGCAGGCGGGACACTATTGTGACATAGCTCAATCCGAATGTGGAGACATAAACGATGAAGTAAATGAAGACCGTGACTATGTAAATTTTTTTAGAGGCAGGTCCCTACTACCGTTCATAAGGCGGACGATAGCAGGGAAACCAATACGCCTTTTAATTGACACTGGTGCTTCAAAAAATTATATAAAACCTCTCAATGAACTGAAGCATATAATTCCCGTAAGTACTCCTTTTTCAGTTCACTCTGTCAACGGACAAACTCCTATTAAACAAAAATGTTTTGTAAATTTATTCGGCATGAACTCTACATTCTTCATTTTGCCAACTCTAACAACATTTGATGGAATTGTGGGCTTAGACCTATTAAAGAAAATCAATGCAAACATTGATTTAAAAAAAGGATTTATCCTACATAATTCTGGCTCTGAACTAATTGAATTTTTTGAATGTAAAGATGTTAAGGCCTGCGTACATAAGCTGCTTTGCCTGATTGCCTTGCTTTGCTGCTTCAATAAAAAATAAAAGAACAAAGAAGGCCGACCCAATTTCCAACTGATGGCAACCCAGTTCAAAATTTCGTCTTTATTCTATTATTTTTATTACGTCAGAAATGAAGCAGGTAAGCAAGGCAATCAGGCAAAGCAGCTTATGTACGCAGGCCTTTAATTTTATAGACGTCGATAAAATTGATGTGCCTTTCGCAATTAAGGCGGATTTTCAGAAAATGTTAAAAAAACGAATAAAGGTTTTTGCTGATCCTAAAGAAGCACTACCTTATAATACAAATATCGTTGCTACCATTAACATGGAGAACGAAGAACCTATTTATTCTAAACTATATCCATACCCAATGGGTGTATCTGAATTCGTAAATTCAGAAATAAAAAAATTATTGGCAGATGGTATAATTCGACCTTCAAGGTCACCATTTAATAGCCCAGTATGGGTAGTCGACAAAAAAGGTGTCGATAATCTAGGCAACCGAAACAAACGTCTCGTTATAGATTTTCGGAAGCTTAATGCCAAAACAATTAGTGATAAATATCCCGTTCCGAACGTAACAATGATATTATCAAATTTAGGTAAAGCAAAGTACTTTACCACTTTAGATCTGAAATCCGGGTTTCATCAAATTGAACTCGCGGAAAGAGATAGGGAAAAAACGGCATTTTCTGTAAATAACGGAAAGTACGAGTTTTGCCGTCTCCCATTTGGACTAAAGAATGCTCCTAGTATGTTTCAAAGAGCGATAGATGACATACTAAGAGATGAAATAGGCAAAACATGTTACGTTTATGTTGATGACGTTATTGTTTTTTCAGAAACCAAAGAGGATCATGTAAAACATATCGACTGTGTTCTTAGGAAACTGCTCGATGCAAACATGAGAGTCTCTGTCGAAAAATCAAATTTTTTTAAATCTGAAGTTGAATACCTTGGCTTTGTCGTATCCAAAGAAGGTATAAAAACCGCACCATCAAAGATAAGTGCAATACAAAATTTCCCAGAACCAACGACGTTGTTCGCACTAAGATCGTTTCTTGGGTTAGCAAATTATTACAGATGTTTTATCAAGGACTTTGCCAAAATTGCAAAACCTTTAACTGATATTTTAAAAGGAGAAAACGGTAAAATTCCTGCAACCAAATCCAAAAAGGTTGTAGTCAATCTTAACGCCTTCCAACTGGATGCATTTCACAAACTGAAAAATATTCTATCTTCGGAGGACGTCATGTTGATGTACCCTGACTATAAAAAACCGTTCGACCTTACCACTGATGCATCAGCACATGGTTTAGGTGCTGTCCTATCCCAAGAGGGAAGACCAATCACTATGATTTCTAGAGCATTGTCGGATAAAGAGTTGCATTTCGCAACAAACGAAAGGGAGCTTTTAGGAATAGTCTGGGCTCTTAAAACATTAAGACATTACCTCTATGGTGTGAAGACTCTTAACATCTTCACTGACCATCAACCTTTGACATATGCAGTTTCGGATCGTAATCCGAATGCAAAAATTAAGCGCTGGAAAGCTTTCATCGATGAACATAATGCAAACTTGTATTATAAGTCAGGAAAAGAAAATCAAGTTGCAGATGCGCTATCAAGGCAACTTGTCCATGCGTTGGAGAACGATAATTCGTCAGACATGGCAACAGTCCATAGTGAAGAGTCATTCACTTACACTATGGAAAGCTCAGACAAACCGGTCAATTGTTTTCGCAACCAAATCATTCTGGAAGAGTCGGAATTTCCCACCACTCGAAATTTTATACTTTTCGGAAACAAAACGAGACATATTGTACAATATAGAGATAAAAACGAAATATTGGCCAAAATTGTTGATGCAGTCAACACTGAAGTTGTCAATGCTATTCATTGCGGCCTACCTGTGTTGGCCCACATTCAACACGATTTGATTAGAATGTTCCCTTCAACGAAGTTCCGATTTTGTAGTAAATTTGTCTCTGACATTTTCAACCAATGCGACCAGAGAGAAATTGTCGTAAGTGAACACAATAGAGCTCATCGGGCAGCCCAAGAGAATGTTAAGCAAATCCTTTCAGACTACTATTTCCCCAAAATGGTGAAAATAGCGAATGAGGTTGTTGCCAACTGCAAGACATGTTCAAAAGCAAAATACAATCGGCATCCAGAAAAACACGTTATAGGAGAAACAAAGGTTCCTTCTTATTCCGGTGAAATTCTACATATTGATATTTATTCAACTGATAAAAACTATTTCTTAACTTGTGTGGATAAATTCTCAAAATTCGCTGTGGTACAGCCAATAGCGTCCAGAACGATTCTAGACGTAAAAGAACCAATTCTCCAATTAATGAATATTTTTCCAAATACCAAAGTTGTCTACTGTGATAATGAGAGGTCCTTTAACTCTGAGACTATCAGATCAATTCTGAAAAACAGGTTTAATGTAGATATTGTCAATTCACCTCCTCTACACAGCACCTCAAATGGGCAGGTAGAGAGATTTCATAGCACTCTTGCCGAAATCGCAAGATGCTTGAAAATAGAAAGGAAGATCGAGGATACCGTCGAACTCATCTTACAATCAACTATAGAATACAACCGAACAATTCATTCTGTCACGAATGAAAGACCTATTGATACGATACATTCTGCACCCTCTGAGGTAAAACAAAAGATTAAAGAGCGAATCTCTAACGCGCAAAACAGGCAGTTACATTACTTTAATAAAAGTCGTCATGACAAAGTTTACAATGTGGGGGATAAAGTCTTTGTTAGGAATAATCGTAGACTTGGAAATAAAATGACACCACTTTATGAAGAAGCTACTGTCGAAGCAGATTTGGGGACAACTGTCCTAATAAAGGGGAGGGTGGTCCATAAGGACAACCTCAGATAAATTTTAGTTTATATTGATAAAATGTTTTTTTCTGCTTTTGTTTTTTACCTAGGCTGTTACTACAATTTCTTTTCATACTAACGTTGACTCATGTAAAAAAAGATATTAGAATCCGATTTATTGCATATTGATACTCTTTTAACAACCCTCACCATACATCATCGGCATGCAAGAAGCATTAATTTGATAGGCAAAGCACTTAAGGTCATTGCGGGTACACCAGATGCAGATGATTGGGAAGAAGCAAAATTAATCGAAAAACAACTTGTAGACTCCAACAATAGACAGATAGAAATAAATACAAAAATACAAATTGAAATCGAGAAATTAACAAACGCTGTAAACACGATTCTAAGGACTCGTAGAAAGGAACAAATTGATACCGTAAATCTATTTGAAATTTTAACGGCCAGAAATCGGATGATAGTTATGGAACTACAAAATATAATTTTATCCGTAACTTTAGCTAAAATAAATATTGTAAATCCAACAGTTTTGGACCAGGACGATTTAAAAATATTTATAAAAAATCAGAGCAATGAGCAACACACAGATTTCACCATATCAGAACTAATGTCTTTGTCTAAAGTAAAAGTAATATCAAATGAATATTGTTTGTATTTTATCATTAAATATCCTATTCCAATAAGAACATGTCAGAAAATTTCTTTATTCCCAGTACCTCACGATAATAAAATTATCCAATTCGCTGACACCAACACTGTAGTAGACTGCGAAGGCAAGACGTATTCAGCAACAAATTGCAAGCAAACAATATCTTCAACCTATTGTCAACTTATGCCAAGCGAAACCTGCGCTCAACAACTCATATCGGGTGAATCAGCACACTGTAATACGCAAAGCAATAATCTTGATAAAGTGGCAGAAATCGACGATGGAATTATCATTGTCAATGACGCTATTGCAGAAGTGAAAGAAGCAACCGAAAATGTAAGAAACATAAACGGCACATTCCTCATAACCTTTGAAAAAAATGTGACTGTCAATGGTACACTATTCGTAAATAGAAACAACATTGATGTGCGGAAACCAGGAACACCATCATTCCCCTCAATTATTATAAACAACCACAGTGAAATTTTAAGTTTGTCATCTATCCATCAGATGAACTTGCAAAACTTACAATATATTGGCGACCTTGAAAAAGATGCAAGAATGCGACCAATTTTAGTTGGCGGTGTTGTTTTTATGAGTATCGGAATACTCCATTTCATATTGTGCCTCGTCAAACGTAGGACAAAGATAAGAGAACAACAAAGATTTAAATCTGCCGTAGCAATGGCTATAAAGAAGACCGAGGACGGCCTCCACTTAAGTGAGGGGGTAGTTAGCACATCCCTGCCGAACTAACAAACAACATTGTTGCTTGCTTGGCTGTGTTGTGTGCTTGCTAGGCTACATTGATGGAGTCGTGTTACGTCTAGTGGCGTGATCATGGTGTCAGCACTTTTTGTCTTTTATAACTTAAGTAGTTTAAGTAGAATAAGTTTTTGGATTTCAATAAAGAAACAGTTTTTTTAAGCTCACCAAAAGACGAAGAAGTCTTTTATTGTTAACTTACATCTTTTTCTATGAATTCACTTCACAGTAGTTTTGAAGACAAACTGTCTTGTATAAACGCCTAGATAATGGCACATGACAGGACAGTTGAGTTCATGTATTGGTTGTCAAAACCCCAAAACTTGCCTATGTGATGTAGGTGTTCTGACAGCTGTAAAAACAGTTGTAAAATTATGAATGAAAATGATGGATTTATTTTGGTTTTCCGTTCGCATATGTTGTTATTCTTCATGTTCTTTTGTTTTCAAAAGATTTCAATTAATATCTCACTTATAGTAAGTTTACATTTACGAAATCCACTCGATTTAAACTGTCAATTCCATTGCTTAAACCATGGTACAATAAAAGCTGTGTTCCTTTACTTATCTGAGGTTACCATTTTTACCATTTGTTACCATTTTTAACCTGCAAAGCGTTCCTTAACCACGAAAAGTGGCAAAACTGGAAGCAATCTTTAAGAGAGTGCGAGTGGAGAGAGAGCGAAAATGGCTTTCTCTTCTACCACAGGCTACCAGCAAAATTTCTGCAGGTAAAAAATGGCAGAACTAATTTTTCGACTTTTGTTTGACGATTATTTCACAATGAAAAAGAAAATGGACGAAAAAGTATAGTTGGGATATACTCTTAAAACAGTCGTCAAGTCAACTGGCAAAACTCCACAATATGTCTTTAAAATATTTCTATGATTTGATGTCACAGCCTTCCAGGGCTTTGTATATTATTCTAAAAATGAGTGGAGTACAATTTGAAGATTGTCCAGTAGCCCTGAGGAATGGTGAACATTTAAGTGAAGACTTCAAAACAAATATCAATCGTTTCCAGAGAGTCCCATGCATAATTGATGATGGTTTCAAATTGGCGGAGAGTATTGCTGTACTGAGATACCTCAGTGCTAAGGGAAAAATTCCCGAATATTTGTATCCCAAATATTTTGTTGAACAGGCACGTGTAGATGAATTCTTGGAATGGCAACACATTACATTGCGTATTACATGTGCCCTGTATTTCCGTACTGTATGGTTAGATCCCCTCATGACCGGACAAAAACCTTCCGCCGAAAAGGTGGAAAATTTAAAAGCCCAAATGGAAATGAATTTGGCTATTATAGAAAATGTATGGTTGTGGCAATCAAATGACAGTGGCTGATATTTTTGCAGCTTGTGAAATTGAACAAACGCGTATGGCTGATTATGATGTACGCATTAAACATCCCAAAATTCGTGCCTGGTTAAAACGTGTTCGTGCCGCATGCAATCCGCATTATGTTTGGTTTACATTCGGCGTCTTTTCGTGATTTCGAAGGCGTTTCGTGATTTCGCGCGGAATCATGCAAAATTTATCATGATTTCGCATACAAAAATGAAATCATCTCATTTCGTGATTTCAGCGAAATCAACATCGAAATCACAGTACACATGATATACAACCTTGCTTTTGCCTAAAAAAGTACCAAAAGTTGCAACACTTTTCACGTATCACAATAAACAAGGTAGATGTGCGAATTGCTGGAACAAAATATGTTAATATCAAAATTTGTAAACAATGTGAAAAAATATTAAATTACATTGTTACAATGCTATTTTCATTATGTTCCCGTACTTTTTTTTAATGGTAATGTTAGAAAATAGACCGAATTGTCAAAAATTGCTTCCCCATACAAATTTCTTAAAAAATACGGGAACGAAAAAATGACGGAAATTGCAAAAAATTGCGATCAGCCATCGTGTTCAGATGCCAAAAAACATGCTGCTAGTTTTTACTTGGCCAAATTTTTATAGCAGAGAACAGGAGAAGAGGCTTTTATTCAAAAACAAGTGCAAGTCTTGCTAGATTTCGGAGTACTGGAACGTATTTCTAGCACTAAACGGGGAAAATACAGCAAGTAGTAATATTTTGCAGTTTCTGAACACAACTTTTATCTATCAAAAATTATTATTATAATGTCTCAACGATAAAATCATTTTTTAGTTTTTCATTTCTTAGTATTATAAACAATTAATACGATATATAGATAATTTTACGATCATTTTCGAAATAAAGCAGTAAAGTTCTATATTGTCGTAATTTTTTGATGATTAATTCAATTTACAACAACTTTTTTTCGAAAATTCATGTTCGATCAGCTGCGCATTTGCATCTACCTTGATTATTGTGATATGTTTGAAATCAAGAAAAAAATTAGTGTAAACACCAGGGTGTATTTCAGGATTTCGTGAAATCCAGTGGATTTTGGAGCGTAAGTGTAAACTTGGCATTACGATCATGCCCACCAATATGTTTATAAAATTTCGGGTACAGCTCCAAATGCAAAATTGTAAATGAATTAGATTATTTGTGTATGCATTTCTAAAAAATGTTGAGGATTTTTGTATCAATCACTACCAAAAAGGAGATATTTGTTATTTATGTAATTATGTGGTTCTTGTTATATTTCTTTTTTTTACAAATTATTATTAAAGACGATATTAAAAAAAAAAAACAAAATCAAACGATTTACATGGCAAAAAAAAAAAAAAAAAAAAAAAAAAAAAACAGAAAAAAGTCGTACGCTAATAAAACTAAATTAAAAACTGTGAAATAAAAGACGAAAATTGATTTTTTATGTTCCTTTTTGACATTGCTGCCAGATCTAACCATTTTTCCGTTCCTTTACTTTTCTGGTAAAAATGTTCATGAGAGGGCAATTTCGACACGGTTCTCTTTTACCATCCTTACTATTAAAAAAGTAAAGGAACAAAGCTAAAGTAGAGGTAGGCCAGGGTTGAAAATCGCTGAAAAATACAACCCTGCAGCCATGGCTTAAAACGTCAAGTGGAATGGTGCAATAATAAAGGTAGATGTATAGGCATAGTTAGTCCGTTTATCAAAAACATATGGAATTTACAACTTCACTGTTTATGTTAAAAGTGCTAAATGGAGTAAAGTATACAATTCACTTCAGCTATGCTCCAGAATATTATTGCTAGAAAGGTGTTCCAAAAATAGCAAAAGTTGTACAGAAACTTAAGACAGTGAAAACAAAAATGTCATTCTCTCATCTTCTTCTTGAAAACTTTAGCTGATCTGGCATCGTGGCTGCTGGCATCCGATTTCCAGATACGGCGACATTTCAGCTAGAATTTTTACAATATTTGTAATTTTTTCGTTCCCATAACCGGATTTAACAAACCCACTGGGTTTCAAATGACAATCCCATTTTTTATATGTCAAATAAATCCTTATAAAAAAGGCTATAATATAAACATGACCTAACCCGGCTAAAGGCTCTAATACCCCGGTTACACTTAACCGGATTAACCCAGTGGGTTTGGATTTCAAATGTCAATTCCATAGCGCAAACGTCAAATAAATCTTCTCGAAGTGGGTTAACCCAGCAAAAACTCTTGTGTAACCGTACTAATACCCATGGTAGAACAAAGAAGGTAGAGTAAATACTACAACAAATACAACTCAACAACAACCACATAGGAATTCGTTTTTGTTTGTAATGTTATGCTATGTTTACATTTAGGAAATCCACTCGATTTCAACTGTCAACTCCATAGCTTAAACGTCAAATGAAATCTCATCTGGATTTCATTTGACGTTAAACCTATGGATTTGACAGTTGAAATCGAGTGGATTTCGTAAATGTAAACCAAGCATTAGTGTCAACTCTACATGTAAACAAAACAAGGAAATGTATATAAATTATTCAAATTTATAAAACTAATATTTTTTCACATTTGATTGAATATTTTAAGAAACATGAATGAAAAATCGTTACATTTTCAATTTGAAAGTATCTATATCCTTCCACTAAATGGATATATTTACGCAGAAAGTAGAATTCTTGCAAAAATGTTTGGGGTCGCTAAAAATTCATTGAAAAGGAGAAGCTGTTTCAAACTTTTGATTTTGAAATCAAAGATGCACATGTTTATTAGGGTTTTTTTTTCAAATTTCAACAAAATACCACACATATTAACAAATATTATACTGCTTCTATAAGCGGTGTTACTGTGTGCGAAGAAGAGGTTACATATTGATATGAAAAAGTCTTTACGGGGAATAGTTTTTTTCTGTATGATATATTTTTCCTCAAAAGATATATATCCCTAATATACATCGAACCATGGCACAATTACCCAGGTAGTGGTATCACACCATCGAAAATGAAAAGTCAAATCCCTTTATAAAAAAATATTTTTGTTGTAATTTCCCCAACAACATAAAGAAAATTTTGACATAACGTATTCAAAATTTTACGATGCCACTACCTTGGTAATCGTGCCATGCATCGAACCATGGCACAATTACCCAGGTAGTGGCATCGTAAATTTTTGAATATGTTATGTCAAAACTTTCTTTATGTTGTTGGGGAAATTACAACAAAAATAATTTTTTTATAAAGGCATTTGACTTTTCATATTCGATCAGCTGGTGTGATACCACTACCTGGTAGTTCTGCCATGCATCGAACATAGAAATAAGTATATAAAATTCCGTATAGAATTTGACACTTTACAGCCCAGTTCAGTCAGCTGGTTATTGCTTTTACCTTATATTGTTCTACCATGAGCGTTACCTTTGAAGGCTTTACCTAATTAATTGCGCGTTGCGTGTGCGTTCGAAAAAACAAAATACATGTACATATTTCAAATTGACAACAAAAACAAATACATGTATTTTTTTTTTAACGCACACGCAGCACGCAATTAATTAGGTAAAGCATTTAAAAGCTGAGATAGGGATTTGAAATTGAAGTAGATTTTCAAAATTTCCTAAATAAAATAAAGACTAACTAGGAGGGTTGGCGTTTTTATTTGGGATGACTACTTCTATTTGCTTTTCAAAATAATCAGGCTTAAACCCCGTTTCGACTATGCTTGGTTTAGAAACTCCAGTCGATTAAATTAAACAAGAATTTAAATTTTTGTTCTAAAATACACAGCTCTTTCTGCCTATATTACACAATAGCATATTGTTCATATAACAGTTCACGAATTTTATAATATTCTTCAGAGAGACAGCCTTCCATGGTCACTTTGCCCGTGTCAATACGTCGCAATGCCAATGAACCATTACAGCACCATAGAACACCACCAGAAAATTCCGAATTAATATTATTACGCATAAGGACCTGTTTAAAGTCCGACAATTTCAACTCATTAATTAAAACAGAATTATGTACGGGAATCTCATCAGTTTCCAGTGACTCGAGGGTAAGTGTTCTCTCGTCCGATGAGGTTTCAGTAACATCAGTGTCGCCTTCATTATTCTGGTTGGTGGCAGGAGCATCAATGGCCTGGGTACGCACACCTATGCGAGCATCAATCCATGCCACTTCGGCGTCTTTACCCTTTTGGAATTGCAGCTGGGCAACAAGGCCTTCTGTTAAACGGACTTGGTAAATGTGTGTCTCGGTGGTAACATCAACAGTCTGGAATGGAAAAAGGTTGGTCAAAATTTAATTATAATATAAAGAGTTTTGATATTATGCCCCTTACCTCTCCCTTGTGTGGTGCAAATACTCTCGCACCAATATTTTGTTCACAATGTCTGGCCACAGCCATTGTGGCCTCCTCTACACCATGCACCACAATCACACGCCGGGGACGCAACTGTGATAAAATCTTCAACATAGATTCTCCATCCGAACGTCCCTCAAAATCTATGCGCTGTATTTGGGCATTAATTTCTATCGTTTTACGTTGTACAATACATTTGGTGGGCTTTTCCAACAGCTGAACATCATCATCTGTTGTGGATTTTTCACCCTTGATATCTTCTTTTTTAACATTTTCCTTATTCGATTCTTCCATATTTACATCATAGCCCACATCAGCTATACGATAGTCATCTAAATTTATTATCTCCCCATATTCATCACATTTGATTTTCTCCTCGTGAAAGGGAAACATAACATGGTGCCGTTTATTGGATTTAAAAAAGCCGGTATGTTGTTTTCCCTCGGGTCTTATAACAATATCATGTTTGCCTGTAATTATACTCATTTCTATGTCATCATCGGAATCCGAACTACTTTCCTCATCGACATCTTGTTTGACTATTAAACGGTTGACTTTTTCACCCTGTATTCGCAGATATTCTTCCAGTTCGGCGCCCTCCAATTCAACTCTACGTCGTATATCTAACTCTATTTTACGACCAGGAGTGTGGTTGTCTACCAAATCCATGGCCAATGTTCCCTGGGATGTCCTAAAAATAAAAAAATTCAAAAATTTCCGTTAAATTGAAATTTCTAAAATCTCATCTTTCTCACCTTGAGGTAAAAATAATGCTGTTATTGGGATTACCAGCCCACTGTACAAACAGATCTCTCGTGTAACCACTTTCCATATCCGGTTCACTGGCCAACACCACCTTTGGTCCTGGCAGTAAAGCTAATTCCGCCAAGTTATGACACAATTGCATGTGTTTAAATTGAAAAGGATTATTGCGGGCACCCTCAAATGTCTTCATCAGCTTATCACTCATCCATTCAATTTGAGATTTGGCAAATTCAATAACATTATAGGAGAAATTATTCAATAAAGCCAATGTATAGGCCATAAGACCGGATTCCTTATTTTTCCACAACTGATCCAACATATGTGCCAATTCTAAAACTCTTCCCGCAGTATCGACAGCAATTAAAACATTGCCATTTCCACGCAAAGTTTGCAGAATGTTGGTCATCAATTTTTCATCACGGGCCCGCCGTCTTGCCTGCTGATACAAGGCATTAAATGCATCTGTTATTAGCAATGAAGGCCTTTGCAACCGTTCTAATTCACAGCCGTTCAGGTGACGTTCTTTTTTGTGATTAAAATCCGTGGCATAAACAATATCCTCCTCGCCCACTTTAAGAATTTTCCATATCGTACCACCAATCATGTGACCAGCCGGCAGTGGCGTAATTGCAATTCCATAGGCTTTACCTTTCAACGATACAGTTTGATTGTATTTCAATTGTATAATTTTATCAAAGGCGGCATCCACATCGTCCAGGGAAAACAAATCGAAATCATACATATTAAAATGCGACATGTACAGGTCGTACATAAACATTTGTCCCATTTTATGTACAGGTATGGTGGCATAAATCGGACAATTCAAACCCAGTTTTCCAACCAGATATGGCAGAGCACCCAAATGATAGACATCTGGATGGGATAGCAGGACAGCATCTATACTATGAACATGTCTGATAAAAAGGAAGAAAAGCAGATTATTAGTTGCTTGGAGCATATTCTGTTACTATTCCTACCTCTTAACTTCCTTTATGAAATTTGCGTCGAACTTTTCATCCCAGCCACAGTCAAGCATAATTTTTACCTCATCGATTTGTAGGATATAGCAAGGCGGTGTCTCGTCCATGGCACCCGAAACCGTGTGTAATTTAATAATAGATGTCATTTTAAAGTGTTTATTAAACAAACTTCATGCGGAAATTCATTAAATTAATTAATTTGTGTTTTATTGTGAAGGAAGTAAAAAGGTAAACAAATGCGGCGTTTGACAATCGTTTCGTTCATTGAAGGAAATTAGTGTCAAGCACCGTGTCGTACAGTACAAGTTTACGTTACAGTAAGTTAACATATAACTGGATTTATAGTTCGTTTATAGTTCATGAACGAACTAGTTCAATTGAACGATTCATTGAAAAGAGCGTATGAACTAGATCAGTCGATATAGTATATACTTTACACGATATGTTTTTTACATATGGGTTGTCACTTTGCATATACATTTTGTATTTAAAAAGTGACAATCCATGTGTTAAAAACATATCGTGTAAAGTACCCATAATCAGAGTCGGTGACCGTACGATCAACGAACGAACGATTCACTATCTAGTTCAACATGTCGTTCACAAATGCATGAAGTGACGCCGTCGTCTGAGTTAAGTCCGTGTTTATACAGGGAAAGTTGATGGGAAAGAAAATTGAGTTTATGGGCGAGGAAGTAGAGAGGAATAAGATGGGGTACACACACCTCTGTACTGGGAAATTCTGTTTTGTTTCGTTTTTATTCGTATACAACCTGAAGTTGGCCGCAGATTTGTTTTTGCATTTTCTTTCATTCTATTTTCTCTGTCGAGATACAAACAACATCGAAGACAATTGAAAAAAAACCTTTTGGAGGAAAAACTATTTTTTTAAGCAAAAACAATTCGAAATAAGTGGAAATATCAAAATTAAAATGCAATTCAAGGGTTCCTTTAATAATTAATTGTTTATCACTCAAACCCATTTTTTACTTTTCAATTTCAATTTATTTTCATAAATGGGAACCTAGCCCATAGGGCCAAGAGCGGTTCCAAAAGCTACAAAACATACACTACTCCAAAAGCTTAAAACTAACAATACATTAAATTTAATAGTCTTAAAATTCATTAAAATTAATTACAATTTTGGCTTGGCTTTGTTTTTGAATGGCGCAATGAGAAAATGAGTGTGAAGAAGAATAAGAAAAATAATAAAATTGACACAAACATGGTTTCCGTGTCTAAACAACAAGGAAATTTTAAAAGAAATTAAGAAGAAACATTTTCTTTCCAGTTTGAATGTCTAAACACGGTCAAAACACATCCAACGTTTGGGTAAAGTTTTGTGTCGTTTTGGCCGTTTTTACACTGTTCGGCATGATGCGGAAAAATTTAAATTCATTTGAAATATATGCCGGCAAACACATCAACGCCGGACTTTGGTGGCGGCGTCGCCCTGTTGTTGCTGTTTTTTATCAACGCCCAACGCAAAACTTTACTCAAACGTTGTATGTGTTTTCAGCTTAAGTTTTGTTCCTTCGTCGATGGTCAGACTAGCACGATTTCAACATGGCGACGTCAAGTTTATAGGCGAGGGGTATGAAGTAGTGAAACCCATGTTTTTCTGGGTTTGTTGCGTTGCCTCTTCTTGTTATTCGTTGAAAGTTTTTTTTCTTCCATTTTAATTTTCTCAAGCAAACGTTAACAACAAAACAAGCATAAAAAGATTTAATAAAAACATTTGATTAATGAATGAGTGAACATTTAACTATTAATATTCATTTAATTATTGTCTGTCTGTCCATGTATTTTTGTTTGCAACGTACAGGTCGCATTTTTTGTCCGATTCAGCTGAAAATTGGGGACTACAACTTTTTTAGCCATAGGAAGAACGCCATTGCTTTTGGTGAAAATCGGTTCAGATTTGGATATAGCTCGCATATATATTTTCGCTCGATTTCACGTATTTGCTGCACCAAACACGCTATATACGTCCAATTTTGATGAAATTTTGAATGTGTGACTGAATTCCGTCTAGAAAAAAGTGTGCCAAATTATATAGAAATCGGTTCAGATTTGGATATAGCTCCCATATATATTTTCGGCCGATTTCACGTATTTTCTGTACCAAACACGCTATATATTTCCGATTTCGATGAAATTTGGAATGTGTGACTGAATTCCGACTAGAAATAAGTGTGCCAATTTATATAGAAATCGGTTCAGAGTTGGATATAGCTCCCATATATATTTTCGGCCGATTTCACGTATTTTCTGTACCAAACACGCTATATATTTCCGATTTCGATGAAATTTGGAATGTGTGACTGAATTCAGTCTAGAAATAAATGTGCCAGATTATATCGAAATCGGTTCAGATTTGGATATAGAACCCATATATATTTACGGCCGATTTCGCGTATTTGCTGCTCCAAACAAGCTATATAAGTCCGATTTCAATGATATTTGGAATGTGTGACTGAATTCGGTCTGGAAATAAATGTGCCAAATTATTTCAAAATCGGTTAAGATCTGGATATAGCTCCGTTTTATATTTTACATATTCACAGTGGTGTAGGGTATCATATAGTCGGCCCCGCCCAACTTTGATCCTTTCCTTACTGGTTTTTTAGTTAATTTATTTTTGTTTTGTTTTTATTTGTATGAGAAACACAACAAACGCGAATGGTAAAATGAAGAGGACACGCAAAAATCTTAAATTTCATGTTAACGTGTGTGGACACTAATGGGGTTTCCACACGGTATGTTTTTTTACATATTTGTGCATACCAGGCCCATACCTATCCTGACAAACTGTAGACAACTCATGTAATTTCCTATAGACATTTTGTATGAACGTGTCATTCGAAAGTCAGGGGCCTAATTATGTGATTCGATATCGAGTTGTTTCGACCTGAGTACTCAAAGTTGGGATGACAACATTCGTTATCGAGTAATTGAGCATAAATTTGCGAGTAATTTCTCGAGGCCAAATTACCTATCGTAAACAAATAAAATGAAAGATTTCCTTATTGTCTTTTTGTTTAAAATGTAAAAATTGTTGTTTGTTGTCGTTTTATAGAAGAAAAACGATGTTAGTAAATAATTGGCAGCATTTTTTAGACAATATAACAAGAGAAATTGGGAAAAGTCCTTTGCAGTCGTTTTGAGAAATTGTGATAAATTTAGAATTAAAATGCATGCAAACATTAACCAAAAATTACTTTTGCAGTCGTTAAAAAATAAGTTGAAAAAATAAGCATTTCTGGAAAAAAGAAAAAAAAAATATTTAATATTAATAGCCTTTATTGTATAAGGGAAGTACATTTTAAACATTTCATCCCCCGTTGTTTACCAAAGGAAATATTCTCTCAGAGAGGCTAATGCAAAACATCCACCAAACTCTCTCTCTCATTTATTTTGAGAGAGGATTATTAAGGTAGATGTATCAGCAATCCGTTACAACAATGTCAAAAAGATTTTGCAAGAATTAATAATTTTCTTATTTTCATAGCACAACTTTATTCCGAAATTATTATTGAATGTATTGTTCAACAAATTCCACAAATATTTACATTTTTCATTCATAATTTTGTTTTGTTTTTTGTTCTTGCTTTCAAAAAACACATTTTTTTACATCTACCTTCAAATTATTCCCTATAGTACACATAGGTTTTCATAGTTCGATTACCGGTTACTCTCGAAACATTCGTTCAACGATTTCGATCGAATCTCGTCATGCCGCTTTTTTATCGTGTCGAAATCTTTTTCACGAGCAAATACTCGATCGAATCGAATCACGTAATTAGGCCCCAGTACTGACAATGGAACTAGTATGTCAGTAGTAAGTCAGTAGTCCCTGAGGAACCATGTGTTGACATTGGAGGTAGTGAGTCAGTATAGACATTGGAGGTAGTAAGTCAGTAGAGACATTGGAAGTAGTGAGTCAATAGAGACATTGGAGGTAGTGAGTCAATAGTACATAAAGGCTCATATGGAGGCATTGGTACCAAATTTTTCACTATTAAGATTTTTGGCCTATTTGAAACTTTTTATAGATTAAAAAACTATATAGTGTGTTTAATAAGACGATGAATTTATACATTTGTTTAAATAGTATATTTTATTAAAGAAAAACATATAATTATGAAAATACTAAAAAAGTACAAATTACGTATTACAGTCTTTTTTATCTTTATAAACAGCTTAGCCCAAGATTCCACATAAGCACAAAATTAGTAAATAAAGCCAATGTTTTCAAGGCTGGCTAACCAATAATGAAAAAAGTCGTTTTCATTGTCAGAAATATCATCGCCTAAGAATTGGTGGTTCTTGGCCATAAGAATTGGTGAGATTTATCTGCTTAAAATATTTCTTCTTCTGCTGCACTTAACGTTTTATCAGGCGATTCCCTGAATATTGATATAACATCTAGGAATTGAAAAGAATAAACATGTATAAATACGGCCTGTTCCTTTACTTTAGAAAGTGGTAAAACCGACAAAAGTAGGAAAAGTTGTAAACTGCTCTCATATGAATTGCATGATGTCTGAAGTAAAGGAACGCTTTTCGAGTTAAAAGTGGTAAAACTTGAAGATTCTTGAACGTAAAGGAACAGGGCTATAAGCATAAATAAACAAAATGTCTTTAAATTTGCTTACATATTGCAGATGTATAAACATTGCAAAAATCTCGCAATCGATTTTTCCCAAATAACCCTTCAATGTTCCATGTCATTATTATGCCGTGTCCAAATATCAGATGTAATTTGTATTCACATTTCCAGCGAGACAGGACAATATATTCGTCAGGTTCCACAATCTTCTCTAAAGATTCCATAAAATGTATAATTGTCGAAGTTTCACCACAAATGTTGTCAGCCGCCTCAGCATTTGTATTTTGAATATATTTCACTTGTCTGTTATTTTCCTTTCCTAATTTCCTTTGCTCATATTTGTTATTAAAATTATATATTTTATTGATTTCTCACAAAAACACTTTTTAACGAACCGCCAAAATTATTTTACGCCAAACAATTAAGAAAATGAAGAAAAAATTAGATGATGCCTCATTGGGCTATCAGTTTTCAATATAAACAATGCTTTTTCTTATTAAGGTAAAAGTATCAATTGTTGACAACCTGTTGACAAAGTGTTGACTTTGTCGCCATAATAGTAGACAAAGTGGTGACATGTCAACACATGTCCCCATGCTTCCTACAGGGTATATACGGACGTATACCCAGGGCGTATGTGGTGAAAAAAGTAGAACACATGTATTCTTATGAGAACTACCGAAATACGTCGAGCGTATACTTTTTGTAAGTTGAAAAAGTTTAACTTTGACAGAACGCTATTGTTTGTATGTGTGTGTGTTTTGTATTTTAAAAACAAAAGCCCAACAAAACATGAAATACAATTCATTGCAAAGGAAAATTTATTTGTTTTACGAATGAAAACATTTAAGTAAGTTTCGGTCGCGGATTTTGTGTTTTAAATGTGATTGTTTTGGTAGGTTGGTGAAATATTTGTGTAGTTCCGTCGTTATATAGGCTTACCAAAGGATTACACATGCAAGTAACTTGCAGACAGTTGTGTATACATATTATAGTCGAAACTTCAATTTTTTCGAACTGACACTTGCATGTGTAAACGTTCGGTAAAAAATTGAAGTTACTTTCAAAGCACTTACATTGATTACTGACAAGGAAATTTTGTCGGCAGTGAGGTTGTTAGTTGGTGTGGCAGTGAATATGTGTGAGTGTATTGGTACTTTTCGAACTGCCACTTGCATGTGTAAACGGGGGGTTAGCAGTTGGTGTGATTGGGCATTTAAAGTGTGAACCCTCCTTTATTTACGTTATTTACAAAAGCGAGAGGCTACCGGAAGAACTGAACTTGAAGAATTTTAATCAATCCCCAACAAGCTTCAGAAATGGACCACACATTTTTCGAAAAACTACCAAAAATTGAGTTGCATGCCCACTTAAATGGATCACTGAAAATGGAATCCATTCGAGAATTAGGCCAAGAACTCTATGGAGGAGAAAACAGTTCAGATTTCTTAAAAAGAATACAGGAGTTTACATCTTTTCCCAACGAAATGGATGTTGATAAGTTGTCAAAATGTTTTCAGAAGTTTGCATTCATGCATGAATTAACCTCGACGAGAAGAGGTTTACAATTAGCAACAGAATTGGTGATACGAGACTTTGCACTTGATAATGTTATCTATTTGGAGTTGAGGACAACACCAAAGCAAAATCAACACATGACACGCAGAGAATATTTGGAAACAATTATGCAAGGAATACAAACGTCAATGGCGCGTTATGAGGGTGTCTTAGTGAAATTACTAGTTTCCATAGATCGTTCACAGGGAACTGAGGCTGCCAACGAAATTGTTAATTTGGCCATAGAGCTAAAGGATCATTATCCCAATATTATAAGAGGAATCGATTTAAGTGGAAACCCTGCCAAAGGTAATTTTAAATATTTTATTCCCCATTTGAGAAAAGCCAAAGATGCAAACCTTAAACTGGCCCTGCATTGTGCAGAAATAAATAACGAGAAAGAAACCCAACAGATGCTTGACTTCGATTTTGAAAGATGTGGCCATGGAACATATTTATCATTACAACAAATGGAGCAGTGTAGAAAACAAAACATTGCCATAGAATGTTGCTTGACAAGCAATGTTAAATGTGGCACAGTAAAGGACTACGATACACATCATTTTAAAACACTCCATGACAAGGGAATACAAACGGTTATATGTACAGATGATTGTGGGGTGTTTGATAGTACATTGACGGATGAATTTGTCATAGCTTCCAAGGTGTTTTCATTAAGCAAAAACAATGTTTATGAGCTGTGTCTAAGTGCCATAAATGCCGCCTTTTGTGATGACAATGAGAAAACGTGTTTACAACAACGAATTGATACATATTTTTGCCGATAAAATGTAATAAATCCTTTATTACGTTATATCATTTGTTTCAATATCTTCTTCATTTTCTATTATATCATCTAAACAATTAATATTAGGTTCTGTAGATATTTGTTCCGCCAAATAATCCGAATCGAACTGCAACAGGGAATGCTGCTTCTGCATATGTTGTACAAGAGATGACCTTTTCATATAGCTTTTGATACAATAGTTGCATTTATGTTTCTTTATGCCCGTATGGGTGCTTAGGTGATTTTTCCAATCCGATCTCTGGCGAAAACTTTTATCACAATAATTACATGGATATGGTTTCTCTCCAGTGTGGATCCTCATGTGCAATTCCAGCAAAAATACACGAGTAAACTTCTTGCCACACACTGTGCAAGAGTGTGGTCTCTCCCCGGTATGTGTTTGCATATGGACATCAAGATTTCCGCGTTCATAAAAGGCTTTACCGCATACTGAGCACACAAAATCAGCTTGACCGGTGTGTCTGTAAATTAAGAAAAGATTAGAATAAAAACTCTAATTATCATTTAACATACATACCTTTTAACATGAGAATTTAGCGATGACTGGGTTTTAAATGATTTTTCACAATGCGGACATTGAAAGGGTCGCTCGCCGGTATGTGATCTTAAATGCATCCTTAAAGCAAAGGGAGTTGGAAAATCCCTCTCACAGTAAACACATCTCCTGTCACTTTCTATGGCTCCATTGCTAACAAGGGATTTTTGTACTTTATTCTTCTGTTCATCGCTGGACAACATTTCTTCATCTGAACTTAACTCCTTGCAAATATCGGCATGTTTCACCAATTCAATTTCTGAAGAGAACCAATGATCACACGTCGTGCACATATAACACTGATTGAGAGTATGTGTCTTTTGTAAATGTTTCTTCAAATTAATGGATTGAACAAATGCCGCTCCACAAATATCACATTTATAAGATTTTAACTTCCTCACTCGAACAGGCATTGATTTCATAAAAGCACTATTTGAAAGATCTATGTGTACTTCAAAATCATTTACATTTGCCTCATACTGCATACCGGAAGAGTCTTCTTCGACCACAATTTCATTGGTATCATCAAATGTGGCCGTTATACAGTCACCTTCCTGTTTCTCAACTTCTTGTATTTCTTCTGGAAAATGTGTGACATTTGCAACCTCTTCTTCAATTATTTGGTTTTCCAAATTGTCTTCCACATGATCTAAACTTTCATTGGTTTCATTAGATTCTGTTTGTTCATTGATGGTGGCAATGGTTTCAAATTCATTTTCTTCCGTTTCATTTTCCAACGTATATTCAGCAAACTGTTGCTCCTTACAACTGTCTTCCGCTATGACAACACCATCCACGACTCCATTTAGATTGCCATCTTTGATTAGTTCATCATATAGTTCTTTTGATTTGGCACACTTATCTCTAAACTTGGCCGATATCAACAGTTCTCGGGTACATTCTTCACATAGATATTTGGGGAATATATCATTGTCTCCAATCTTCAAAAAAGTGGAAAAATATGTTTCATTAGATTCGCCTATAAGATCGAATGGTAATCTCACCTGTATCCCACCACATTTTTCGAGCAAAGAGCAAAGACTAGTTTCCAGGTCTTCCAACTCATCGAACACATTAATTAATATCTGCTGCTCATGTAGACACACTCTACATGTTAATTCATTTATGCTAAGCATAATTTTTAACTAATTTCGTAATGTTTTTTATAAAGAAATTGTTATTTTTCTCATAAACAATAACAAGTTAATTAATTTCACGTTCATGGTTGTGCTACCTAATGTAAAAGTGTGTTCACATGTGTTTTGCAATGCCACAATTAGTGAGTAACGTACTGCACATAACGTAGTCAAAATGTGTAGTAAAAGTTTTGTTCCAGAACTAGAAAGTTTTTACACATTTAACGCATTTTGCCCATTTTTTCCCAAAAAATGCGTTCCCGTACACCAAAAAAGTTGCAAAATGTTTACTTATATTTAAAAAAAATTACTTTCTCTTTAGAATCTTTTTACATGAAAAATTTGGGCGAGCAAAACTGTGCAACATGTTTTGGCTGGCAAGCAGTCTTTTACTAGTAGAGTTGTGCTTTCTAGTTCGTTTAGCTGATCGATCTTTTTAGGTCAGCTCTTTTGATTGAACTAGGTCGTTCTTTTAGTTCAGTAGTTCAGTTTCTAAGAAACAAAATAGTATATTTCCCCCCACAGCAGTGTTATGCCCATTCCGACCTCTGACTATGTAACCATGTATGTGTTTAATATGTAACCATGTATGTGTTTAATATGTCTTTTTAAATAACTTGTGTATAAACGGAAACGATTTTATTTAAAATTCAGAAATGTTTTAATAATTCTTTAGAAAAAAAGGGAGAACATAAAATTCTGTTTCAATTATTGTTAAAATCACATGTATCTTGTACTTTTTTATCTTGAAGATAATTGGTAACACTTTTAATCACATATGTATATGCTAAGTCCCAATTTACATTAGGCGAGTTTACTTGCGGCAATTGTCAGTTTGTGGGTGAGAGAGGGTGTTGAGAGGCAAAGGGTTACCATATACCTCACCTCTCTCTCCATCAAACTGACAATTGCCGCAAGTAAACTCGCCTAATGTAAATTGGGACTAGGTTAGGTTAGGTTAGGTTAAAGGACGCGCAGCTGTCGTGTTGGACAGCCACTCCACTCGGAGACCTTATGGTCCATTGTGTTCATCCTAAAGTAAGGGTAGGAGAAAAGAAAAGAAATAATAGCATATCGAGTTTAGAAATAGGAAAAAGGAATAATTAAGTAAGTTATAGGATAGTTGAGAATGATTAAGTAAGTGCTATGGATTGAAAGATTATTTGTAAGGAGAGAGAGAGAGAGAGCGAGTAAGGAGGTTAGCAGTATTAAAAAGTTGTAAGTTGCTCGTTTTGAAGCCACTTCAGACCCTTGGCGAGAAGAAGCAGTGTTGTCGGCTCGGCTTGGCAGAGTGTTGTCAGAGATGATAGTGTGTGTTCACCCATTGTTTGAACTCTCCTGGTCCTGAGCATTGGACAACGGCATAATAAGTGCTCAATCGTCTCTGTTTCTTCTTCGTCTTCGCATAATCTGCAGTAGTCCGTGGGGTCATCTCTATCCCATTTGCAGGTCATTGATCTTATCCTGCAGTGTCCCGTGATAACTCCAATCATTAGTTTTAGATCGGGTTTTCTCATAGAGAGTAGGGAAGTGGTCTTCCTTTTAGAGAGGTTGGGCCAGATTGCCTTTGATACCTTGCAGCCAGGTTCGTTATTCCAGATCTGACCAGCCTTCTCCCTGTATGTTTGTTCTAGGAGCCGCATGAAGTGACACAGGGGTGGCCTGATTGAGTTATCGATTTCGATGTCGCTTGACTCAGATCCGCGACGTGCCAGTTCATCCGCCTTTTCATTTCCCTCGATGTCGCAATGCCCCGGGACCCAGCACAAGGTAACGATTGATCGTAGGGCCTCCAAAGCTTTCCTGCAGTGCAAGACCGCAGCAGATTTGATTGAATGGGATCTAAGTGATTTTAGGGCCGCTTGGCTATCCACATAGATAGTCACCGGTCCGGCTATATCCCCTTCCATGTTTTTAATCAATTCTGCTGCTTTCGTGACCGCAAAGATTTCGGCTTGGAAGACGCTACAATTTTCGCTTAGCTTGTACGAGATCCGTAAGTTGAGGGTATCGCTGTAGACGCCCGCTCCTGTTCCCTTTTCCATCTTGGATCCGTCGGTATAAATCTCTATACCGGGTAGAGGTAGGGATTTGTGGGTCCAGGCTTCTCTGTCAGGTATCCGAACTTCAATGTCGTCGAAGTGTAATTGTGGTGATATATAGTCACTGATTACCTCCAAACCCACCGATAGTCCAGATTGTCGTAAGATAGCAGCATGGCCGTAGTCGAAGTTACGCCATGAATTTAACTCCTTGAGTCGGAGAGCACTCTTTGCTGCCAACTCCTGTACTACGAGATTCATCGGATGAAGATCCAGTAATACATTGAGAGCAGCCTGTGGAGTGCTTTTCATGGCACCGGTAATTAGAAGAGATGCCGCTCTTTGAACGACATTAATCTTGCGGAGAAGGGATGTCTTATTCAAAGCATTCCACCATACCAATGAACCATAAGTTAGAATGGGGCGAACTATGGCCGTAAAAATCCAATGTATGACCTGTGGTTTCAAACCCCAACTCTTACCAATAGAGTTCTTGCAAGAATAAAGGGCTATAAGTCCTCTCTTGGCACGTTCCTCGACATTCCTTTTCCACGTTAGTTGGTGGTCCAGGATAATGCCAAGGTACTTGGCCTCTAGGGAGAGCTTTAGGGCCACTCCATCCAGCGTTGGTAGGGGGAATGGTTTGACTTTTCTCTTGTTCGTAAATAGAACCAGCTCTGTCTTAGATGGGTTCACCCCAAGTCCATTGTTGTGTGCCCATCTTGATAGTTTGTCCAGAGCTCCTTTCATGAGTTCCGATAGCGTTTGTGGGAACTTCCCGGTGATCATTATGACCACGTCATCAGCATAAGCTACAGTCTTTATACGTAGTTGGTCAAATTCCTTAAGTATTTCGTTAATCACCAGGAGCCACAGCAGTGGTGATAATACACCTCCTTGTGGTGTGCCCCTGGTGACAGACTTCCGAATGGAGGTCTCACCGATATTTGAATTGATTATCCTGCCGCTAAGCATTCCATCGATCCAATTGATCAGTGTAGTGGAAACACCTAAGTTCAAGAGTGAATTGTGGATGGATTCGAGTTTGACGTTATTAAAGGCGCCTTCTATATCTAGAAACGCTGCTAACGTATAGTTTGAGCCCATCATATTCCTCTCGATTAAACCAACGACTTCATTAAGTGCAGTCTCCACCGATCTGCCTTTGATGTAGGCGTGTTGGGCAGGACTAATAACACTGTTTCCAAGTTTGGACCTTATTCCTAGGTCAAGCAATCTTTCTAACGTTTTCAATAGAAAGGAAGATAGGCTGATTGGTCTGTAGTCTTTGGGAAGCGTGTGACTTGACTTCCCCGCTTTGGGGATGTATGTCACCGTGACCTCCCTCCACAGAACCGGTGTGAACGATAGACGTAGACAGGCCCTATAAATATGATCCAGGTGTGGTATCAACACCTCCAATGCATTTTGTAGCATAGCAGGGAAGATACTATCTGGACCTGGTGATTTAAAGGGCTTAAAAGTGTTTATCGCCCAAGCTATCTTTGTGTGACTTATGATCTCCTCGATGACACTCACTTCCCCTGTGGCTTGGTTACACATTGGTGGATCGGCTGAGCGATCTGGTGCATCCATGCAGTTGGGAAAGTGGGTTTTGGCCAGGAGATCCAGAGTTTCTAGACCGGAGTTAGTCCATGTGCCATCATCCCGCTTGATACTGCCGATGGATTTAGGGTCCTTCGACAGTACTCTACGAAACCTGGCTACATCCTTTACTCCCTCTATAGACTCGCTAAAGCAGACCCAAGATCTGCGTTTAGCCTTCTTTATTTCGCTGTTGTACTTATTGAAAGATACCTTGTAGTTCTCCCAATCTGTGGACAACTTCGTTTTGTTGGCTTTATTGTAGAGCCTTCTGCTAATCTTCCTGAGATTAGCCAGATCTTTCGACCACCAGACCGGTTGACATCTTCTGCCTGGGTAAGTGAGTGGGCAGGCGGTCTCATAGCTGTCCACCAAAACCTCTGTCACGTGATTCACTGCACTATTAACCTCTGTGGCTGTTTGGGGGTATCGTGACACTCCCAGCTTGGAGCTTACTAGTTCATTGAATTTGTTCCAGTCGGTTTTCCGTGGATTTCTAAATGGTGGCTGTCGAATGCCATTAACAGAGACTTGGAAGAATATCTTCCGATGATCCGAAAAGGAGCATTCTTCCGATACCCTCCAGTCACTGATAATAGATTCGTCTTTATTAGTGAGGGTTATGTCTATTACCTCCCCCCTGATTCTATTTTGAAAAGTGTATTCATTTCCCCTGTTGCATATTCTGAGATTATATTTTAAGATAAAATCGAATACGGACTCACCTCTGGCATTTGTGTCTCTGCTGCCCCAGTGGAAATGGTGAGCATTGGCATCACATCCTAGGATGATGAGGCAAGTGCTACCCATCTCTTTGACAAGCTTCTCCACGTCATTACCCGGTGGGTCAGGGCTCTCGAATGGCATGTAAATGGACGAGAATATGGTGGCTCCATGGGAGCTGCATTCCATCCTTACAGCCGTAATATCACCTCCGCTGAAATTAGAGAGGAATATTAGTTTAAGACTCTTTTTAGCAACTACACAGGTTCTAACCTTGTCCCCGTTGGATGTGGCGAAGGTGGTGTAGTTGCTATCGTTTAACCCATCAACCTTATTCTTGTATAAGTAAGGCTCCTGGATTAAGACGATGTCAACTTCAGACTTCTTGAGGGCTAGAAGAAGTTCAGCAGCAGCCGCTTTGCAGTGATGCAGATTAATCTGCATTATGCGAAGCGGCTGCTGCCTCCGTTCCTCCACTACTTTCGTCCTAGTCGGAATCTGATCCATCCTAGACCAAAATGTAGTTTGCCCTCACGAGTCCTTAAGTATTCTTGCCCCTGAGTGTCTATTGACACCCTGATGGCAACACCTCCATTTTCCGGATTGTGGCTGACCAGATTCCATGTGCTGGTCCGGAGATTGGGGTTTTGTCTGCCGAGTATGGTCAGTATGCGCGCGGGATCCACAGGTGGAGGTGGCACCCAAGCTGACAACACTCTTCTGAAAGGGACCTCGTTGACCCCAACGACTGCCAATTGACATCCCTCCCAGAGTTCGCCAAGACCCTCTATCGTGGAAGTGAGGAAATCCAGAGATTCCCTATTTTCACAACAGATGACCCTAACGCCTCTGTATGGAGCGGCACTGCCAAATTGGGTGTGTTTAGGAGGTTCCCCTTCTCCTGCGAACACGATGTCACGCAGACGAGTTTCGATAAGTAGCCATCGATCCTCTCTGATTACCCAATCAGGGTCAGATTTATCGATGACCGCTGCTCGCAACTCATCCGGCACCATCGGTCTGCTTGTTCTTTTTCCCCTGCTGTTGGTCTTGAGATGGGAGCTGGAAGATTCCTTGTGGCCCAAGTTAGCTTGTGAGGCTGAACTGGCTGCGGCATCTTTCCTGCTCCCAGTCTTAGGGCAACCGGCTGGGGAGGTATGAATGATGGGTTGTTGACCTGAAGTGGGCCTCTTTGCACTGGGGAGTGGCTCCTCCATTGACCTGTCTCTCTTCACCGCGATTTTTGGTGGAGATGGATTGGGCTTGGTAGGTGCTCCCCCAGGTGCGGAGACCGGTGTTCGGTCGGACTTCCCAGATTTTGAACTCTTATGATGCGTCCCCTTCGGCTTGGCTGCCTTCTTCTTTGAGGTTTGCCCTGTCTGTGTGACGGGACATCCCTTTGAAGAGAGCTTTGAGGTCGAAGGAGGCGAATCATTTGGTGGTTTACGGATCATGTCAACGTCGCTCCCAGTTTGGCCCTTGGGGGCTGTGGGAGTCGATGTAGGCATTGACCTAACCTCTTCGTTTGCCGTAATAAGAGAAAGCTTGCTGATATCAGGTTTTCCCTTGGGTAAGTGAGGGTGAGATCTTTCGATCTTTTTCACTACCTTGAGATTAATCCTGATCAGCTTGCATTCTCTCAGCGTTATAGATGAGGGTTCCCTGTCAATGAACTTCCTGAGGAAGTGCATTGCTCTGTGGTACGCCTTCCTCTTTTTGGCCCATTTACTAGCAGAGCTATCTGAGGTGGTGGGAGCTTTCCCGGCCGGTATTTTGGTCGGAGCTCCTTCCTCAACAGCAGCCAGTCCTTTTGAGCCAGCAACATCGGCTGCGGCCGATGGTTGGGTAGCTGGTGCATCGGTTGGTCCAGAGTTCATACAGGTGGCTGCTTCCACTGAGGTCGAGGCCGACTCATCGTTGACTACAGTCGCTGGAATGACTGTGGTGTTCATTTCGTCATCCGATGAGCCGTCCTCGGCCCCAGTAGAATAGCCACCCTGACTGAGACGCAGGGCCAACGTCTGCTCCAGTATCTCCAGGAGTTTCCGGCTTTGTTCAGCCAAACTGTCAGTGACAGCTCCCAGAGTGGGTACCTTCGGTCCGTCCCCTCCCGACACTACCGTCCCGTCAACCGTTGACTGGGTTGCCCCAGACTTGGTAATAGATTTTGAAGAATTGTCCTTTGGCATTGCATTGTTGTCATCAATCGGATTAGTTTTGGTTGGTTTTTTGTTTAAATTTTTGCTCTCCATACGTCATAGATTTAGTGGGGGAAGTGAGGTCCACCATGGCATAGCCCTCCTGTACCATGGCAAGGACATGACAACTAAGCCATTACTGCGTTGAGATGCCCAGGTATCAACGAGGCTCCGTTCTAATACAGTTGGTACCCTAACTGCAAACCTTAGAACACCGATGGGCACGGTTTCGCCTGACACCCCGGCGTTAGGGGGTCTCTAATAAGTAGGAGACCGCTACTTGGATAACCTTTGGTCGGTCACAGTTCCCCAACTCAACACTTCCAGGGTGTTGAGTGTGGAAACTGTGACCTTAAGCCCCCGCATCGCGTCAAGATTGTTATCCCTGGCGAGGGATAATTGGGACTAAGCTTAAAAAATATTCTTAAATAAATCATAGATAGATATTATTGTGAATATTAAATTCATATATTACTGTGAACATATATTAATGATAAAACTTTTTCCGGCTTGAAAAAGTCTTCTTCTGTCCCTTATAATTTGCCCTGCTCCAGAAAAAATTCTTTCGTAGGGTACAGACGCCGCTACAATACAAAGACGTCTAAGAACTAGTGAATATACACGAGGATATAAGGGTTTTCTTTCTCTCCACCATTCCAGTGGGTCCTTCTTTCGATCGAGGTACTCCTCATTGATGTATTTATCTAGTTCTCTGATACCTGCTGCCGTATTATTGTCAGAATTCACAATTTTATTAGTTTCTTGGTCAAAGACAGACCAAATTTCGAAGGCTTTTTGAGAAGTTGATGTCTGTGGTATTTGTCGTTCCTCGTTTCCTGCATCGCTGGACAAACGTATGGAAATAATCCTACTCCTAAGGTTTTTAAGGCGTTATTATATGCCATGTCGGTTTTGAAGCCTCTTCTTTTAAACCTTAGATCCAGGATGGTACTCTCGGCATAAAGAGTGTTTGTTTCAAATAATCCAAATCGGCATTGTATGGGCAAAACATCAAATTCCTCTCCATTGTCCATTGGCGTATTGCGGCCGTTATATTTGACGCATTGTCGCTCACAACTGCTATAATTTTGTTATGAATCTGAAAATCAGTTATTAAAGATTTTAAAAATGTTTGCAGATTGTCAGCAGTGTGGTCTTCATTAAATTCCTCGCAGAACAATAGGTACGATCTGAGTACGCAATTACTGTCAATGAAGTGAGCTGTTACGGCCATATATGATGTGTTTGAGGGAGAGGACCATCCATCCGTGGTAAGGCATATTCCTGAAGCTGATCGCACTGCCTCTTTCATAGTTGACAGAAGATCACTATGAACTGTTGGTAATAAATTTTGGGAGAGTGTTTTTCTCGTTGGTAGAGTATACGCAGGACAGTGTGACACAAGTTATATTAATTTCTTGAATTCTGGCTCATCAACTATGTGTAGCGCATGACGGCTTTTGCAACTATTTTTAGGACCTGTCGATCAATTTCTTTAGCCTTTTTTATAGGAGGCGGTCTCCGGATGTACTGTGTAATGGGTTGTTGAGGATTGCGGATTTGAGCGCTTGTACTTGGCAATTCTACTCCAACAGCGTCAGATTCGAAGTAAAGAGTTTCAGAGTTCTGTGTATTTGCTGCCGTTTCAGAGGCGGTTGCTGCCTTTTCACCACCAAAGGAGTATGATGATGCTTTGTGTTCATGTGTCTATTTTAATTGCCAATAGATCCTCCAGCAATAATGGCAATACTTGCATGTCGCTCTTTTAGATCCATTTTCCTTAAAATGCATCCAAATTCCACTATGTTTTCTGTTTTCAGACATATTACTTTCTAAGAACAAATTTGCACCCTTCGATTGAGAAAAACTAGCAAAATGTAACGGTCTTAACGTAAGAGGTTGGCAACATATTTTTTTTTCTTTTACCCCATACCTAATCGAAAGCATTGTTTAAGACAATATGTAAAAACATACGCGTTTGCCGTTGCGTTCATTTAGACACATTGAACTAGATCAGGGGCCTAATTACGTGATTCGATATCGAGTTGTTTCGACCCGAGTACTCAAAGTTGGGATGACAACATTCGTTATCGAGTAAAATTATCGAGAAATTGAGCATAAATTTGCGAGTGATTTCTCGTAGCCAAATGGCCTATCGTAAACAAACGAAATGAAAGATTTCTTATTGTATTTTTGTTTAAAATGTAAAAAATTGTTGTTTATTGACGGTTTATAGAGGAAAAATGATATTAGTAAATAATTGTGAGCATTCTTTACACAAAATAACAAGAGTCCTTACACAAAATAACAAATCCTTTTCAGTCGTTTTGAGAAATTGTGATAAAATTAGAATTAAAATAAATACATATGCATGGTATCATTAACCAAAAATTAGTGTTTGCAGTCGTTAAAATACAAGTTGAAAAAATATGAATTTCTGCAAAACAAAAAAATTATTTAATATTAATAGCCTTCACTTTATAGGTGAACAACTTTTAATAAAGTGCATTTTAAACATTTCATCCACCGTTGTTTACCAAAGGAAATAATCTCTCAGAGAGGCTAAGTCAAAACACCCACCAAATTCTCTCATTTATTTTGAGAGAGAATTATTAAGGTAGATGTATTAGCAAACTGTAACAAGAATGTCAAAACAATTTTCCAAACATTACTAATTTTGTTTGTTTGTTTATTCATTCCATTCTTTAATACTAAAGCCTCCAAGGCCAAAAAATAGTATTAACAATATATCCTTATACTCAATATCACTAAATAATCCACAATGTTACTTCATATAATTGGCTCCCCAGCCATAACTACCAAGAAGAGAAAAAAATATTCGATGCAATAAATGGCCATAAGCAACAAGCAGTATAGAATGACAAATATACAGAGCAATATAAGTAAGTGACTCCCAGTACGCATTAGCATTGACTGGTACATAGGGCATGTAAACACATACTAACAAAGGAAAAAAACAGTCACATTTAATTTGCATAGCAAACAAGCCCACAAGTATAAAAAAAGGTAGCAAGTGCACTAGGAAAATGAAATTAAAATCATCATATGCAGTGATAGCAGTTTAAAATCCAATATTTAGGGTCGAGATCCAAAATAGGTCAACAGTTTCAAGCGGAACGCATTATTAGACTGCGAGAATACTCTAAGTTCTATTGGTAAATAATCCCACAATCTGGCCACACGTACTAAAAATGAATTCTCAAATGTAGAATTATTTATTAAAGGAATAGATATTTGTATGTTCCTCCACAATAAACCAAAACGAAACATGTTTTTCAGTGAAACAGGTACACCATTCCTTATTATTCATATTTTCATATTTTCTTAGCACAACTTCATTCCGAAATTATTATTCAATGTATTGTTCAAAAAAATCCACAAATATTTACATTTTTCATCCATAATTTTGTTTTTTAGTTTTTGCTTTGAAATAAACACATTTTTTTGACATCTACCTTCATAACATTCCCTGAAGAACACATAGTTCGATTACCGGTTACTCTCGAAACATTCGATCAACGATTTCGATCGAGTCTTATCATGCCGTTTTTTCTCGTGTCGAAAACTTATTCACGAGTAAATTCACGATCGAATCGAATCACATAATTGGGCCCCAGTGTTTTGTATGAAGCGATTGAAACAGCGGACATTTTTTTATTCGTTCTTTTATTGAACTACTGAACTGTAAGGAACGACTTCGAGTGATCTAGTTCAGTCGTTCTTTTACGTGAGTCGTTCAATTGAACTAGTTCGTTCGCGAACTACACAACTCTATTTACTAGGCGTTTACACCAGACAACTTGCCTTCCAAAAACAACTCTGATTTGCTAACACATACATTTGTCGGCTGTCTCCCAGCTGTCCATCATTTTTTCACAGACAGTCGGTTTGACAAAGGAGGAGGATGAATGTTTGGACTGGATTCGGATTGACCTGATATTTTTACCATAGATAGGGCTTGCAGTGCTGATCACGCAAATATATATATCATGGGCAGGAAGTCCATACTTCCCGAGATGTAGGCTCCGAGAGTTCAAAAAATCCCTTGGTTCTGACGATATGTTTAGTTTAAATCGACATTTTTTCATATATAGCCGGCCTTCGGCCGGGGATTTAAGACTTTCTCCTATGGACAGGAACAAATCTCGGCTAACGCGCACAAAATTTTCCTTCAAACCGAAATTTTTTTTATCATCGATCCGAATCCAGTCCGTATATTCAACTTATGCCCAAAAACAAAATATTTAAACGGAAAACAAAATGAAATCGACGATTTTCATTCATAATTTTACAACTGTTTTGCAGTTGTCAGGACGCCTACGTCATACAGCCAAATTTTGTGTTTTTGACAATCAAATACATGTAATCAAGTGCCCTGTCATGTGTAGACGCAGAGTTACATTTGTTCCATTTTTTAACGTTTCTGCCATTTTTCCATGCTCCGTACATTTTGGAAAAATGTGTATGTGGAACTCATTTTCGACGGTTTGCTCTTTTAAAACATTTACCATTAAAAAGTACGGGAACGAAGCTAAAAAGGGGGCTCGCATGTCACGATAAAGGCCCCCACTCATTAGTCAGTCTGACTGCCAACATTTTTGGTAGTATGTGTAAATTTTTGAAATTTTGAGAATGTATGTGTGAGTTTTTGAAGACTGATGAAAATCAAAATAGTTTTGATTTCAAAATGAACAATTTTGAAAAACAGAAAATAATGTTGGTGTAGGAACACAAAAAACGTAGAATTCATTAATTTTTGGAGGAGAAACTCAAGATTTTTAGACTTGACTGATGATTCGTGCTACACACTTGTCAGTCACACATACAGAAAGGGTTCATCGGACTGACGGCACAGACTGATAAATGAGTGGGGGCCTTTATGGATTATTTGAACAATCAAAACAAAATTATGTTTTAAATAATTAAAACATGTATTTTAGTAAAAATATGACTTTTGGGAGTGAGAAATGTCTCAATTTCAGTTTTATTACAATTTGATTGGTAATTCTTGGTATTGTGTTTGCAACAATTGTGAACACCATGCCGTATGAGAAACCGGACTTGTACGTTATTCATGCGCCTAATTGTGCGAAGTTGAGACTCGTGGAATCCATTACTTTAAGAGAGGTCAAAATTTCCTAGAGAGGTTTTGCTACCAAATCACCGTACATTCAGTTCTTCATGCAAAATTAAATGGACTCGATCATTTGAGATGCCCATGATATTAGCAATTTCACGCACTTTTTTCGTTTAATACCATATCATGCACTTTGGCTACAATTTCTGTTGTTGTTGCTGTTTTTGGACGTCCATTACGTGGTTCATCTTCAATGCTTGTACGACCACGTTTAAATTCAGCAACCCAATTTTTTACTGTTGTATATGAAGGAGCACTTTCACCTAACACTTTCACCATATCATTATGAATTTCTTGTCCCGATAAACCTTTTTTATGTAAATATTTAATGACAGCAAGCATTTCTAATTTTTCCATTGTAAAAAAATTTCGGATGCGTCTTTTTTTAACACCTGTTTCTATATGAAGGAGTTGCCAGATCGAAACAAAATTAAACATGTGTTCATAACAGAGACGGAAGTTTCCAAAACACTTAACATTTTTCTGTTTATACCGCGCTTTTTGTGCTAAGAAGTTTCCGAACTGCCCTCGTAATAAAGGATTATCTATGCACGGAAAAACTACTGAAGGTGCCTTCTGTAGACATATGTCACCCTAGGGAAGTTTTCTAGAGATAGAAAATCTATTGAGGTCTTATCTTATGAACTGTAGGTAGCGGGACTTATACAGACGGGACAAATTTTCCCAGCAAAAATTTGTCTTTTACTGAACAATTTTGTTATCGAACAGCATTCAGTAAAAATTTTTGGGTTATCGTACAGACCTTATATTCATCATGTTCAATTTCGTCCTCAAACCTTAACGCCCCGAATCCATAATTACGACGAACGCTATTTATTTTGGTAGAAATCGATTCAGATTTGGATATAGCCCCCATATATATCTTCGCCCGATTTAAGGCATTTGGTGCACGAAACACGCTATATATGTCCGATTTCAATGAAATTTGGAATGTGTGACGGAATTTAGTCATGGTAGAACAAATATAAGGTAAAGTTAATACTACAACAAATACAACTCGAAGAACAACCACAAAGGAATTTGTTTTTGTTTGTAACGTTTCTGCCAGTTGTATTTGTAAACAAAACAAGGAAATTTCTATACATTATTGGAATTTAAAAAACTAATAATTTTTCACATTTGGTTCAATATTTTGGAAAACATGAATGAAAATTCGTTACATTTTCAATTTTTATGTTTCCACATCATTCCACTAAATGCATAAATTCTCGCAGAAAGTAGAATTCTTGCAGAAAAGTTTGGGGTCGCTGGAAATTCATAGAAAAAGGAGAAGCTGTTTCAATGTTTTGTTTTAGAAATCAAAGAAGCACATGTTTATTAGGGCTTTATTTTTTTAAATTTTAACAAAGTACCTCACATATTAACAAACGTTGTATCGCCTCTACAAGCGGGGATTTACTGCGCGGCTTATCGTTCGAACTTGGAGGAGGTTACATATCATTGATATGAAGAAGTCTTTCTGGGAAATGGTTTTTTCCGAATGATATATTTTTTTCTCAAAAAATATATGTCCCTAATGTACATCGAAATAGAAATAAATGTATAAAATGTCATATGAAATTTGACACTAACGTTACAACCCAGTTCAGTCAGCTGTGTATTGCTGCTACCTTTTCTTATTCTACCATGGAATTTAGTCTAGAAATAAGTGTGCCAAATTATATAGAAATCGGTTTAGATTTGGATATAGCCACCATATATATTTTCGCCCGATTTAAGGAATTTGGTGCACGAAACACGCTATATATGTCCGATTTCAATTAAATTTGGAATGTGCCACGGTATTTAGTCTAGAAATAAGTGTGCCAAATTATATAGAAATCGGTTCAAATTTGGCTATAGCTCCTATATATATATTCTCGGCCGATTTTAGGTATTTGATGCACGAAACGCGCTATATATGTACGATATCAATAAAATTTGGAATGTTTGCCGGGATTTGGCCTAGAAATAAGTGTGCCAAATTATATCGAAATCGGTTCAGATTTGGATATAGCTCTCATATATATTTTAGGCAGATTTGAGGTATTTGATGCAGGAAAAACGCTATATTTGTCCGATTTCAATGAAATTTGGAATGTGTGACGGTGGTTAGTCTAGAAATAACTGTGGCAAATCATATCGAAATCGGTTCAGATTTGGATATAGCAACCATATATATTTTCGACCGATTTGAGGTATTTGATGCTCGAAACACGCTATATATGTCCAATTTTGATGAAATTTGGGCTATGTGACGGAATTTGGTCTACAAATAAATGTGAAAAATTATATCAAAATCTGTTCTGATTTGGATTAAGCTCCCATATGTATATATTTTACATAATCACAGTGGTGTAGCGTATTATATAGTCGGCCCCGCCCGACTTTGATCCTTTCCTTACTGGTTTTTTCTTAATACATTGTTTGAAATTTTGTTTATAGTTTGAAATTTGAAATTTTTAAAACACACGTACCACTAAAAATGTTGTTTAAAATGTTTTTATTTGCAATTTTTTGACATTTCGTTTTGTCATTCTTCGTTATTGTTTACTTTGTGGTACCTGAGTTGCCTTATTTTTGATTTATTTTGCGAACTTGCATTCGCACCGCAATACAGAGTAACCCCCCGGACTTCAATAGATATAAGATCCCCTAAGTGGTCTTCTTTAGATAGGACACCCTCTAAAGGAGTCTTCTATGTAATAGAATATTATGAACTTTTATATTTTATTCATATAGATCTCTAAATGGGCCTCTTACAGATAGAATAAATAAATAAAAAAATTAGACCTCCAAAAGTTGTCTTCTATAGGTAGAAGACCTCTTAAAGGGGTCTTCCATAAATAGAAGACGATAAATTGGAAATAGATGATAGATAGAAGACTCCTTAAAATATTATATATACTATACTCTCAAAAATACCTTTCCTGCAGATAGAAGACCTCATAAACGGTTCTTCTGCATGCAAAAGACTTTCCAAACGTGTCTTTCATAGAAAAATCTCTTCAAGGTTCCTTTTATTGGTAGAAAATCTAATCTAAGGGACTCTAAGTAGAAAGTGTTCGACAGTGGCTGGTTTTTGTTTTTTTAGATCCTCCTAAAACAGAACATAAAAATCCAACTCTACTTAAATATTAGAATAAGATACATTTGTTTATAAATATACAAGTACCGTTTATTTTCGTCAATAATACATATATGTATATAATAGATTATTTTGTTTGTTTTTTTATTGTTTATTAATACATTTTATTTGTTTTTTGTTTTTTTTTATAAAAAAGCATTTACAACAGAGTGGTGTTGACACGTATTTTTGTTTTGTTTTCTGTTTGTGTATATTTATGATTTCAATTAAACTTCCTTATGTAGTAATTATTTATTTTTATTATTATTATTAATATTATGTAGTTTGTTTGGGTTGTTGTTGTTTGTTTGTATATATTTGTTGTTTCTTATTCTGCAATCTTTTTACCATCAGTTTGAGTTTTGCTTTTAGCTTAAAAATTAAATATTGTTTGTTGTTGTTTTATTTATTGTTTATCTATTATGCAGCATATACACATTGTTGTTGTTGTTTGTTTGTATTGAATTGTGTTGTTTGTAGTTAGTTTGATGTATATACTACACATATTAAATATATATGTATAATTCTTCTTTATATGTGGGGTTTTGTGTTGGTTGTGGGTCTGTTTTTAGATAATCATTATAGTTTATATTATAAATATTTATATAGGGTTTACATGTTATAACAAATAAATTAACCATTTTTATTTCTCATAGCTAATAATAAAACTTTCCTTAATAATGGGTTAATGTTAATAAAATATGTATGTAACTCCTATAATATTTGTTTCACTGTAAAATAAAAGAAAAAAAGAGGATTGTTTTAATATTAATTGTTGTTATTAGTTGGAAAGAGTTATTTGAAGTTTGTTGTTTTTGTGTGTGTTTGGTTGTATCTTCTTTGCCGCTTTGATTGAAAGGCGGCGGCTTGTCTGGGAGAGTTGTTTGCACATATCCTTTAGTTATTATTCAAAAAAAAATTAAATACACAAATATTTAACATGCATTAGATATAAGAACAAAAAAAGTAGTACAATTTTCAAAAAAACATGCTGCTAAAACAAATCAAAGATACGATAACTAAGAAACGACAACCTATACAAATAGAAATTGTTTCCAAAGAATACATTTTCAATTCCTAACCATTTATGGAAAAATGATATATTTTGCGTATGGGTGGGGCGATTTGAAGGTTTTAAGAAGGGCTTCGCGTTTCTGATTCTTGGAATTGTACTGAGCAAAAAAGCCATCTAGCCCATATGTGTAGGGTGAAAACGGAGCTTCCACATTTTGATTTGTTGTTGTTGTAACAGTGTTTATTATTATGTGTGTATGTTCGTTCTTCTGTTCAATCTGGCTCTGGGTCTATCTCCAGTTCCAGGAAAGCGGCAGTTTCGATGGGTTGTAACACTGGAGTTAGATGATCAGGTTTGGCTGGGCAGTTGAAAAGATGTTTTGTGTCGTGCGTGCCCATGCCGCATACTGGACAGATTTCCGCCCAATAAGAATTTAGGCGACTGCAATATCCCGAGCGTAATTGAGCCAAAACTACTCTAGTTTGTGGTGGCAGCTGACGCTCCTCAGCTGCAATAGATGGGCGATGTTTTATTCACACTATATTTGCTTATGGCCTTAGCAACTGCATCCGTGTAAATACTATTTAAACCTGCTTGATATGCCTGTTGATCTAGGGGTTCTCTCCTATATTGTTGGACCTCCCTCTCTAGAGCATGAATATCCTTCCTGATATGCCTGAATGTGTCGGGCCTAGCCAGCAGATGGTGATAGGGATGGCTCTCACGGTAACACCCAAGCAAGTACTGCAACGAAATCATCTCATTGTGTTGCTTTACTGGAAGAATCTATGCCTCCTCATGTAGATGGTCCACTGAAGACTTGAAGAGGCACCCTGTTGCTGTTCTCAGGGCAGCATTCTGACAGGTTTGAATCTTTTTCCAATTCGTATCACATAATCCCGAGGACCAAACTGGCGCCGCATAGCTTACCACAGACCGACCCCTATCGCGTTATATGTGGTCAACAAGGTTTCTTTATCTGCACCCAAAGTGCTGCCGGTTAGGGACTTGAGAACCTTGTTCCTACTTTTAAGTTTGTCGCAGATAGCTGTAGCGTGCGCGCACGTCTTGAAAGTAATGTCGAATATGACTCCTACAATTTTGGAGAAGTTTGTGGTCGGAATTCTGCTGCCGTCGACCACGACATTCAGTTCTCTTCCAAACTGCGCTGTCCATGTGGTGAACAGAGTGGCTGTAGATTTTGTGGAGGAAATCTGCATATTCCTCGAGTGGAAAAAAGGTGGTAAGATCGGTTAAATAGTTGTTCAGTCTCTCACAGATGTCATCAGGGTAGGTACCATACAGAAGAGGTAGAGGTTAAACAGTTCCGGAGATATCACCCCACCTTGGGGAACTCCCTGTTTCACTCTACGCCTCCTCACGCTTTACTGGAAGAATCTATGCCTCATCATGTAGATGGTCCACTGAAGACTTGAAGAGGCACCCTGTTGCTGTTCTCAGTGCGGCATTCTGACAGGTTTGAATCTTTTTCCAATTCGTATCACATAATCCCGAGGACCAAACTGCACCCCAAGTGCTGCCGGCTAGGCACTTGAGGACCTTGTTCTACTTTTAAGTTTGTCTCAGATAGCTGTAGCGTGCGCGCACGACTTGAAAGTAGTATCGAATGTGACCCCTAAAATATTGGAGCAGTTTGTGGTCGGAATTCTGCTACCGTCGACCACGACATTCAATCCCACGGCAGCGGGTTCTTACGTACCGGATTGACCCGAAACCGAAAGTGTTTCGGCCAGCGGCTGCCAACCCAGCATTATATGCTGCTACAACAACAACAACGACATTCAATTCTCTTCCAAACTGCGCTGTCCATGTGGTGAACAGAGTGGCTGTTGATTTTGTGGCAGAAATCTGCATATTCCTCGAATGGAAAAATGTGGTAAGATCGGTTAAATAGTTGTTCAATCTCTCACAGATGTCATCAGGATAGGTACCTGACGCCAGGATCGTGCAATCATCCGCATACGTTACGATCTCGATGCCGTCTGGGGAAGGGGCAGAATACAGGAGAGGTAGAGGTTAAACAGTTCCGGAGATATCACCCCACCTTGGGGAACTCCCTGTTTCACTCTACGGGGTTTGGACTTTTTGTTCCTGAATTCCACGTACGACTGGCGTCCACACATATAATTGACTAACGTTTCAGGCTTGGCCGGAGGGTTGTCTGCTCAATGTCCTCAAACAGCGTGGAGTGCCTGACTGTATCAAAGGCTTTTGATAAGTCAAGCGCTACCATCACTGTTCTATCGCACGGCGGTCTCTGGTTGAGTCCTTGACAAATATATGTGCAGATGGCGTGCAGTGCTGTTATCGTGCTGTGCTGCTTATGGAATCCATGCTAATGATAAGCAACTTGATAGCTATTCCTGATACTGGGGAGGACTAAGGCCTCAAGGGTCTTTGCTACGGGCGAAAAAAGCGAAATCGGCCTGTACGATTCACTTTTGCTGGCATCTTTGCCTGGCTTCCGTAGTGGGACCACCCTGCCCATTTTCCAGACTTCGGGAACAACGAGGGTGGCTAGCGACAAGTTGAAGACGTTGGTGAGATACTCAACTCCCGGCTCATCCAGCTGCTTCAACATTACCATGGAGATTCCATCAGGGCCCAACGCTTTGGATGATTTAGCGTTCCTGATGGCATTGGCAACATCATCCATTGTAAATTGTGGTGGTTCATCCTCGGCAGGAAGAGATCTGATACGACGTAATACTCTTCTCTTCGCCCTGTCACTCCCGGGATGCTCGACAAACTGTCGATTGAAATTACTTGCGCACCTCTTCGGGTCAGTCAACGTAACGTCGCCAAACGTGACTGAGGTCCTATCTTCCCTTCTTCCAGGGTTCGAGAGTGACTTAACCGTTGCCCACAATTCACCTATACCGGCTCCAATGTTGCAGCTCTTCAGATGATTTAACCATTTGTTCCGCTTATGCTCGCCGACCAACATGTTAACTTCCAGTGTCAGCTCCCTGACTCTGGGGTCATTGGGGTTGATACGACGAAGCTCATCACGCTCATTTGCTAATCCCGTCGCCTCTGCTGGGAAATTTGGTCTTGCTTCGGGTATTCGGGATATGGCGAGCGGCTGCAGCAGTGATGATGTCCCGGAACGTCCTTTCCGCTACCCGAACATCAGAAGGATTGGGCAATTCTCTGAAGCGGGGATTGGTGAACTCTCTGAAACTCAGCCAATCAGCTTTTTTATGATTGACGAACGTGCGACGTTCAGAGGTGATGAAGTCGGGTGGTCTGCTAATGGAGACAATTATGGGGAGATGGTCTGATCCAAGGGAAATGACGGGTTGCCAGGTAACGTCATTTGTCAGACCAGGTGACACGATGGTTATGTCAGGCGAACTGTGACACTCTCCTCTAATTCTGGTACGGGGCCTCCTCATTGACCGTGAAAAACGTAGAGCTATCAATCTGCTCAGCCAGCGCTATACCTCTCTGGTCGTTTCCGAGGGCAGAATGCCACATCTCATTATGCGCATTAAAATCCCCCAGGACCAGACGATTATGACCTTGCAAGAGCGGGCTAATGTCAGGCCTATAATCAGGGATACAGCTATTTCTCGGCGGGATGTATACATTCAGCAACTCTATCTCGGCAGCTCCACACCTGACTGCTACCCCTATACATTCCATGTACGGGTCATTAGAGACAGGCTCAAGCGAGATAGGTGTGTGTGTGTGTACATGTCCGTACGTAGGTCGCATTTATTGTTCGATTTGGCTGAAAATTGGGGAAGATCATTTTTTTATCCTAATGAAGAACGCTATTGCTTTTGGTGAAAATCGGTTCAGATTTGGATATAGCTCCCATATATATTTTCGGCCGATTTGAGGTATTTGATGCACCAAACACGCTGTATCTGTCCAATTTTGATGAAATTTGGAATGTGTGATGGAATTAGGTCTATAGATAAATATCCCAAATTATATCAAAATCGGTTCAGATTTGGATATAGGTCCCATATATATTTTCGGCCGATTTGAAGTATTTGATGCACCAAACACGCTGTATCTGTCCAATTTTGATGAAATTTGGAATGTGTGATGGAATTAGGTCTATAGATAAATGTGCCAAATTATATCAAAATCGGTTCAGATTTCGATATAGCTCCCATATATATTTTCGGCCGATTTGAAGTATTTGATGCACCAAAGACGCTATGTATGTCTAATTTTGATGAAATATATGTGCCAAATTATATCGTAATCTGTTCACATTTGGATTTAGGTCCCATATATATTTTACCAATTCACAGTGGTGTATAGTATCATATAGTCAACCCCGCCCGACTTTGATCCTTTCCTTACTGGTTTATTTGTAAATTAATAAAGTTGCAGCTATTGTCTCGGGCTAAAATTTCTCTGAACATATTACTTAGTTTTCATTGTCGAAAATGTAGAAAAAAATCAAAATTTTTTGTCACGTTTTTTTATATTTTGGCCTATAACACCGAAACTATTAAGATTTTCGATCGCAAGCAATTTACGAAATATGAAAAAAAAACTACGATTTTAACCCTATGGTCTAGTGGACTTTTTTGCTCATCATTACAATCCCAAGAATCAGAAAAGCGAAACGCCCATTAAGATTTTTTTCTTTCCATACTAATTGCCCCACCCTAGTATGGGTATTAGGATTGCATTCATTATCTCTTTGAGACCGAACCCCTAGCCTAAGTAGTGTTTAGGTATAGTTAAAAATATTACCCAAATAGTATAAAATAAAATATTTTGTATTCCATTAATACAATAATAACAGAACTTTGTCTTTGTAATGTTGTTGCTGTTGTTTTGTCTTTTGTATTTTTAATGGAAAATAAAATTGTGTCATTTTTATTAATCATTTTTAAAAAAAAAATATATTTTTTTAATTAGTAATTGTATTGATAATAAATTGAAAATAATATGTTTCATATATGGAATATGTATGTATTTGTGTTGTGTGTGTAAGTAGGTGTTTGTGTTATAAGTGCATTGGCTTATATATAGAAAAGTTGTTTATTTTTTACTGCTGAATATTTTGATATTTATTTTGGTTTTATATGCAACGTGTTGTTGTTGTTGTTTAAAACAAGCTTTTGTCTCTAACGCCTGACTTCGTTCTGCTGTTGAACATGGTTGTCTTGTTTTTTTGGTGTAAATATAAAAATATGGAATATTATTGTTAACATGTTTCACTAGAGCAAGCAGTCGTCCGATTCGTTTTTTTGTAGTGTTTTCAAAATTAAAAGAAATTAACACGCATTTGCATCTGGCGGAGTTTTCAAATATTCATCTGGCCTCTTGTGCTCAAATAGAGCATGCACAATGCCGCTATCAGCTGGCAAATCAGATTTTCGTCTTAACAATGGTTTATCCAAATTACGTGGCGATTTCTAAGGATTGTATGTTTGTTTTTTGTTGTTGTTGTTTGTTTTACACCAAAATAGCAATACACAAGAAAAACAATTAGTTTTTTTTTAATTAACATACATTCATAACAAAACAAAAGGGTGGATTTTTCAGGGGAGGGAAACAGGTTATATAATAATACCACATGTATATAGTAGTTTTTATGAAAATACATTTGTATAGCAGTACAAAGCGCATTTTTTTGTTATTATTAGCCATATCTTCTACATTGTTTTGTTTTGTTTTTTTTTTTTTTTTTAAGGCAAGACACAACAAATTTACATTCAATTTTTTATTTATTCTAATAAAGCTACGTAACGCTAAAAACAAAGAGAAAGAAACTCAAGAAGTTAGTCACAGATTAGAATTAAAATAGTATAGATATTTTTAGACTACAAATAGCAACAGGAAATAAAGTAAACATATATTAAGAAACAACTGAATTGTTAACTACAATACAAATATTGTTTATCTACAAAAATATTGAAGTATTAAAGAGGCGCCAAAATATACCTTAATTTATATGGTAGTTAGTAAAAAAATGTAAGGGTTTTCTTTAAATAATTTAGTAGTTCCCCTTCTTTAGATCTAAAGTCGACAATTACTATACCGGCTGTATAAAAAAGTCATATTGTCGATGCTACCCCTGTTTGTTTATAAATCGAAACAAAGTGTGTAAACAGCCACAATGAGAAAGGAAGCATGAAACATGTAAAAACTTTTTATACCCTCCACCATAAAATAGTCTTAATTAAAATGGAATAATTAGGGTCCTTTCACAATTTTAGGTGGAACAACTTTTCGACAATGGATAGACTCCTACTGCCTCCCACTATTGCTTAAATTACACTGTGAACACAAATATTGGGGCAGAGGTAATTCCTTTTGGAGATGAAAGCCCTTGGTGTGTGTATAATAAAAACCCCGAAGGTCAGATGCGCCGTGAGTCGAACTTCCGCGTTATGGCGTGATGAAGTTTTTGCAAGAGACCCTGTAAGCCATCATGAATTAGCATTATATCCTTGTTTGTTGTTTTTGTAGAGCACTTAAGCAACAGTGAACAAAGATATAACGCTAATTCCTGATGGCCCACAGGGTCTCTAACAAAAATTTCATCACGCCATAACGCGGAAGTTCGACTCACGGCGGTCCTGTCCTTCGGGGTTCATAATATACTCACCAAGGCCTTTCTTCCCCAAGAGGAATTTTCCGTGACCCAGACTTTCACCTCCATTTTGTTGCTCAGTGTTATCTAATCTAATCTAAAAAATGTGTTCAGCTAAAATTCTCAAAATACCGAAAATCGGGAGGTACCGTTATATGGGGGCTATACCAAAACATGGACCTATGTTGATGATGTTTCGTTGGAGATGTTTTATGACCACTGAGAACTTCAAATGTCAAATTACAGTTATTTCGGTTAAAAACTGTAGCTAAAATTTTCAAAATACCGAAAATCGGGAGGTACCGATATATGTATGGGGGCTATACCAAACATGGAAATATTTTGACGATGTTTCTTGGAGATGTTTCATGACCACTGAGCATCTCAAATGTCAAATTACAGCTAGTTCGATTAAAAATTGTGGCTAAAATTCCCAAAATACCGAAAATCGGAAGGTACCGTTATATGGGGGCTATACCAAAACATGGACCTATGTTGACGATGTTTGGTGGAGATATTTCATGACCACTGAGAACCTCAAATGGCAAATTGCAGATAGTTCGGTTAGAAATTGTGGCTAAAATTCTCAAAATACCGAAAATCGGGAGGTACCGTTATATGGGGGCTATACCAAAACATGGACCTATGCTCATATCCTTAGGGATATAAGTTTGTTGATCACTAGGAACCCTAAGTGTCAAATTATAGCTAATTCGGTCGGCAAATGTGGCGAAGAACGTCAAAATACCTCAAATCCGGAGGTACCGTTATATGGGGGCTATACCAAAGAGTGGACCGATATAGCCCATCTTCGAACTTGACCTGCCTATGGAAAAAAGACCCTCGGGTGCAAAATTTCAGCACTCTATCTCAATTATTGCGGACGCTAGAGTGATTACAACAGACGGACGGACATACGGACAGACGGACATGGCTAGATCGTCTTAGAATTTTATCCTGATCAAGAATATATATACTTTATAGGGTCGCAAATGATTAGTTCGATGTGTTAAGGGGAGTACACACTAACAGTCAAAACTGACAGTCAACGTACTTTAAGGACAATTTTCCGACAAATAACAACTTTTATTTAGCTAAAAACGTTTGAAATACAATATTTACGGTATTATTTAGAGATTATAAAATAAATTTTTCAATTAGGCTTTGATATTCACGAAATAGACCTCGATGACTGTCAGTTTTGCTTGTCAATGTGTACTATACTTTACAAACGGAATGACAAACTTAATATACCCTCCATACTATGGTGGAGGGTATAAAAAAGTCTTCTAAATGCCGGTAGTGAGATCCTTCTAAAAAAAAACTAATTATACAAATAAATGTTATGTTTGCTCGTAAGAACTTCAGGTGCTATCGTGAGGACATTCAACCGGACGTCAATTGATTATCGATGGAGAACTCATTAAACGCTGGGCAGCAATCATTTTAGCTCCTATAGAAAAAACATTGTTCCGAAGCCTCTACGACCCTAGCATCTTTCAACTGCCCGTTCTAACTCCTATTGATTTGTGGATGAAGCCAAATCAATTTACACTTTCTCACTCTACTGCTGCAATAACTCTATTGGGAAAAGTTGGGGACTTAGAACACAAGTCATAGACTGGCTGTATGTAACCGTGGTTCTGCCCATCATGGCCTACGGGTGTGTTGTAAAAGTATTTTATATGTTTATATGTTCCCTTGGCTTAACTCTAGATTAGTAAAAACTCTCCGATTTTCTTGAAATTTTTGCAGTGGTAGATATTGTTGCGCTTATCACGGGAATATAAAATTTTCTTGGGGGACGGACCCGGTTACCCGGTTATTTGACCCGAAAGTCCGGGTACCCGGTACCCGCTAGACCCGGTTCTACTGAACCGATCGTTGGAAACCTTATGAAAATACCTAGCCAACAAGTGGTGACATGACTGGGTTATTTTTATCGGTTGAGAAGTTATAGCATAAATATCGATTTTTGGACCCGGCTTTTTCCATAAAACCCTCAAAAAGTCGAAAAGAGGCCCATTATGGATGCTCAACTAATTCATACCATGTTATAGCTCATACTTTAACCTTTCCAAAATGGTGCAATTTGTTGTTATATCTTCTTTCGATCCAGAGATAATGACCTTATGATCTTCACATTCCGGTTCTAATGGGTTCATTTCTTTAGAAAATGCTCATGTTTTGAAATGAATTTTAGAAAAACGTTTATTTGATACTTAGAAAAAGTTTCGAATTTAGAAAAACTATGGATCACGTAGAGGAGAAAATCTCAAGCCCCTGCCGAAGGCCGGCTACATAGAAAGTGTCGAATTTAGAAAAACTTTGGATCGCGTAGCCGTTGTTGGACATACCCCGGAGGAGAAAATCTCAAGCCCCGGCCACAGTCCGGCTACATAGAAAAAGTGTCGAATTTAGAAAAACTTTAGATCGCGTAGCCGGTGTTGGACATACCCAAGGGGAGAAAATCTTAAGGCAGAAGAATTTTATCACTGGATGCAATGATTCTAAGGTCAATATCTCTGGATCCAGAGATATTACAACATATAGCACCATTTTGGAAAGGTTAAAGTATTATCTATAATATGACATAATTTAATTTAGCACCCATAATGGGCCTCTTTCCGACTTTTTGAGGGTTTTATGCAAAAAGCCGGGTCCAAAAATCGATATTTTTGCTATAACTTCTGAACCCAGTCATGTCACTTGATTGATAGGTATTTTCATAAGCTTTCCAACGAAACCCATTTTGTAAAAATCGGTTCAGTAGAACCGGGTCTAGCGGGTACCGGGTACCCAGACTTTCGGGACAAATAACCGGGTAACCGGGTCCGTCCTCCAAGAAAATATTATATTCCCGTAATCAGCGCAAAAGTACCTACCTCTGGAAAAAATTTAAAAAAAAATCGGAGAGTTTTTACTAAACTATAGTTGTTCCGTTCCCTTTTCTGTTTAATCTGGCTCTGGATCTATATCCAGTTCTATGAATGTAGATGCTTCGATGGGTTGTATCCACAAAGCTACTGGAAATAATTGAGTAGGTTTGGCAGGGCAGCTGAAAAGTTGTAGTGTGCAAGCTGGGTAGATGTTTTACGCTGTGTTAATGAACTTTGTCCTATAGGAATTCATCATCCCGAGTGCAGTTGAGCCAAAACTACTCTGGCTCTCACTCTAAGGACCGAGCAAGTCCTGTAACAAGAGCATACCATTTTATTGCTGTACTAAAGCAATCTTTGTCTCCTCATGTATATGGATCACTAAAGACATGAGGAGGCACTCTGATGCAGATCCCAAGGCAGCATTGTGATAGGTTTAAATATTTTCCACCACGTTGCACTTGCGGTTTACCAACGGACCAACATATAAGTATATGTAGACAACAAGGTTTTTGTATCTGTTCCCCAAGTGCTGCCATCTAGGGACTTGGGGACCTTATTCCTATATATCAGCTTGTCTGTGTGGTGGCTGTGGCATGCGGCACGACATGACATGAACATGCTGTCAAATGTGATCCCTAGAATCTTGGGTAGTTGAGGGTCGGAATTCTGCTACCGTCGACCACGTCATTCAACTCTCTTCCAATGTGGCGAACAGAGTTGCCGTATATTTAGTATCAGATATTTGCATATTCCTCACGTGGAAAACAAATGTCATTAGGAAAGGTACCCGATGTCAAGATCGTACAATCATCCACATATGTAACGATCATAATGGAATCTGGAGGTTAAACAGTTTCGATAATATTACCCTACATTGGGAAACTCCCTGTTCCTGAATTGCACGTACGACTGGCGTCCACACATCTAAATGATTACGAAACGTTTCAAACTTGGCAATGTCCTTAAACAGCGTAGAGTGCTCGATAGTATTAACACTGTCCTATCTTACAGCTTGCATTGGCTGAGTCCTTGACTAATATGTGTGGACATGGCGGGCAGCGCTATTGCCATGCTGCGTTGCTTACTGAATATAGCTGGCAAATTATCGATAGCCTTACAATTGTTTTGATCGCTTTGTTCATATAGGATTCCAAAACAATATTTTCTTTTAAATCGCGACAAATGACCCAAGAACATGTTTTGGTAGCCGACGACGTAAACTTTGTTTTTCGACAGTAATCAAAACGAGGGCTGGGAAATTTGGTCTCATCTCGGGTGTTCGGCCAGCAGAGTGAGAAAACTCACGGGGAATTTACGTTGAGAATAACCCACAATGCCTCGAAACATCCTTTATGTTACCCGAACATCAGAAGTGTTGGGCAGATCTCTCGTGGTCATTAGTAGTTTTAGTTGGTGTCGGCCGGGTTTTTAATTGCTTTCTAGCCATTATCTCGGGAAGTATCGTCGTTAAGGGGACCGTGTGATAGCCAAAGGCAAACAATTTCAAAATGACGCCCCTTAGAACTGCACCTTTGCGAAAATTTTTTTGTTTGAGGTAATTGATGGAGTGGAACTTGATTTATGTCTGGAAGAAAATTTACGATGGGCAAATCGGTGAAATTTACCGTGCTCGCCATTTTAGAGCATTTTTATACCCTACACCACACTGTGGTAAGGGTATTATGTGTTAGTGCATTTGTATGTAACCTGCCTAAGGAAAGGGATAGACCCATAGTTCCTTCTATGGATATATATTTTCGGCCGATTTGAGGTATTTGATGCACCAAACACGCTGTATCTGTCCAATTTTGATGAAATTTGGAATGTGTGACGGAATTTGGTCTAGAAATAAGTGTACCAAATTATATCAAAATCGGTTCAGATTTGGATATAGCTCCCATATATATTTTTGGCCGATTTGAAGTATTTGATGCACCAAACACGCTGTATCTGTCCAATTTTGATGAAATTTGGAATATGTGATGGAATTAGGTCTATAGATAAATGTGCCAAATTATATTAAAATCGGTTCAGATTTGGATATAGCTCCCATATAATTTTTAGGCCGATTTTTGGTATTTGGTGCACGAAAGACGTTATATATGTCCAATCTCAATGAAATTTGGAATATTTTACGGAATTTGGTCTATAGATAAATGTGCCGAATTATATCAAAATCGGTTCAGATTTGGATATAGCTCCCATATAAAGTTTCGGTCAATTTTTGGTATTTAGTGCACGAAAGACGTTGTATATGTCCGATATCAATGAAATTTAGAATGTGTGACGGAATTTGGTCTAGAAATAAGTGTGGCAAATTTTATCGAAATCGGTTCAGATTTGGATATAGCTCCCATATAAATTTTCGGCCGATTTTTTGTTTTTGGTGCACGAAAGACGTTATATATGTCCGATCTCAATGAAATATGGAATGTGTGATGGAATTAGGTCTATAGATAAATGTGCCAAATTTTATCGAAATCGGTTCGGATTTGGATATAGCTCCCATATATATTTTCGCCCGATTTAAGGTATTTGATGCACCAAATACGCTTTGTATGTCTAATTTTGATGAAATTTGGAATGTGTGACGGTGTTTGTTCTAAAAAAAAATTGCGCCAAATTATATCGTAATCTGTTCACATTTGCATTTAGCTCCCATATATATTTTACCTATTCACAGTGGTGTAGGGTATCATAGATCCTTTCCTTTCCGGTTTTTTTTTTTAAATTTTGTGTGGGATTGGACCGACTGATCTATGTTTGAACAAAATATAACAAGGTGCAGAGTTAAGAACCAAATTTGTTGATCCGCTCGCGAGTTATTGTACGCACCATTTCAGCGAAAATATTGAATTTTTGTGTGGAGAAGTCCAAATCTTTCGTAGACAATAATTGATGATCAAAATTTTCTGATATAGAAGAGCAAATATAAATGACGTAGGAATAAAAGTTATAGTACATTTACATATAACAGGATTTAAGAAACCCACTGGGTTTCAAATGTTACTTCCATTGCATATACGTCAAACAAATTCTCATAAAGAAGGTTAACACAGAAAAAAACTATAATATAAATAGCCTCTTATTTGTGAACATTAAAAAATGGGATTGCTAAGTTGGAAAAGTTTTGATTTTCAGTTATCTAACATAGTTCCATAGGGGATGAAAGATACCAAGGAACGGTCCTGACCGGCTTTAACATGGTAAAGTCCAGGATTTATCTCTCATCTCAAGTGGACACTGACCTCCCCGTGGTGTCACCTGGGGAGCTGCCTTTAACACCCGTTAAATGTAGTGAGCTAAGATGTGCCGCGCGTTCACCCATAAGAACGTTAAAAACTTGGGTTTGGGCGTCAGGCTAGTAACCCCCCTAGAAAAAAGCAGCCTACTATGAAAAAACGAAACAAAAGAAAAACAAACCCCTCTAAAGTTGACAACCCCCGCAAACGTTTTAAGGACCATGATCTGCGAATCTGCACCTGGAATGTTCGCTCTCTTTATAGAGAAGGTGCAGTTTACGCGCTGGCAGATGTACTTGAAAAGTACAAGGCCGACATTACTGCCATACAGGAAAAACGATGGACTGGGAAAGATGTCACAACAACACCTAAAGGTGACGCACTGTATTATAGCTGTCATGATACAAAGCATGAGTTTGGTTGCGGTTTTGTAGTTGGTCAGAGGTTAAAACATCTGGTCTCCAGCTTCACCCCAGTGAATGAAAGACTTGCAAGTCCTTAAAAGCAAAATTCTTCAACATCAGCTTTATCTGCGCTCATGCTCCAACCGAAGACAAGGACGAACAGACCAAAGATATATTCTACGAGCGCTTAGAAGAAACATATGACCGTTGTCCTGCCCATGACATTAAAATTGTTCTAGGCGATTTTAATGCCAAAATTGGAAAGGAGAATATCTTTGGACACACAGTCGAGAAATTCAGTCTACATAGTGAAACATCAGACAATGGAATGAGGCTGATAGACTTCGCAGCAGCAAAAACATGGTAGTTAGCAGTACCAGATTTAAGCATCTCGATATTCATAAGGGCACTTGGCTGTCTCCAGACCAAAGAACAATAAATCAAATTGATCACGTTGTGATAGATGGAAGACACTCATCGAGCGTGTTGGATGTACGATCGTTCGGAGGAGCAAACATAGATTCGGACCATTACCTCGTTGCAGCAAAGGTACGTACCCGTCTAAACGTTGCAAATAAAGCACGGACAGACACAACACGAAAGTTGGACATCGTTAAGCTGCAAACACAACAGATAGCCACAGCATATTTCACTCAACTGACCCAATTGTTTAATGAAAGCGCTTCTCGTCCCGATAACATATCAGCACAATGACAAAATATTGCCCACTCCATGCAAACAGCCGCAAAATCATTACTTGGATACCAGAGACCTCCACCAAAGAATCCATGGTATGACCAGGAGTGCCGTGCTGCTACCGAAGAAAAAAATGCAGCATATAGGGCTACTTTACAATCAGTAGCAACACGTAGCGCACGAGAGAGGTATTGGGAGAAAAGGAGAGAGGAGAAACGTCTTTTCCGCAGGAAGAAGAGAGAGATGGAAAAGAGGGAGTGTAAACAAATAGAGATGTACAGGAGACAGAACGAAGTCCGAAAATTCTACCAAAGAGTGAAGCATCAAACTGATGGCTTTGGTACAGGCATATTCTCCTGTAGAGACCAACAAGGTAATTTGGTAACTGATACAGATAGTGTGCTCAGGATATGGAAAGAACATTTCTCCAAACTGTTGGTATCCGATAGCAGTGAAGATGGCGAAGATACCACAGATCCAATCCCAGAAGATGGTATTGAATGTATACCGCCCAGCCAAAGTGAGGTAATGACAGCAATAAACCGGCTGAAGAATAATAAGGCAGCAGGAGCAGATGGCCTACCAGCCGAGCTGTTCAAAACCGGAGGCGACACGCTGATAAGGTGTATGCATCAGCTAGTAAGCACCATGTGGCAGGAAGAACGCGTACCCGACGATTGGAACGTGAGCATCCTATGTCCAGCCACAAGAAGGGTGATAAGACTGTGTGCTCCAATTACAGGGGCATAAGTCTGCTCCCTATTGCATATAAGATAGTATCTGGCATATTGTGTGAGAGACTAAAGCCTATGGTCAATGAAATTATTGGACCCTATCAGAGCGGCTTTAGACCTGGCAAATCCACCATTGACCAGATATTTACCTTGAGACAAATCCTGGAAAAGACCCAAGAAATGCAGATCGACACCTTCCATCTTTTCGTCGATTATAAAGCAGCATTCGACAGCCCTATACGTTCAAAGGTGTTCCAAGCCATGTCTGATTTTGGTATTCCTGCAAAGCTCATTCGGCTTTGTAGAATGACATTAACTGGGACGAGATCCTCAGTTAGAATAGGAAAGAACCTCTCCGAAGAGTTTATTACCAAAAGAGGTTTCAGACAAGGAGACGGCTTGTCGTGTGATCTATTCAACATCCTGCTGAAAAAGGTCATACGAGACGCGATGGTCAAAAGAAATGGAACGATATACACGAACATCCATATGTTACTGGCTTATGCCGACGAAATTGACATCATGGGTCGATCGGTAAAGGAAGTAACTGACACCTTTGCAAAAGTCGAAAGAGAATCTACTAAAGTTGGTCTGGCAGTAAACGGCGAAAAAACCAAGTTGATGGTATCGACGCGTAATATGTCCACAAACCCCACACCATCTGTGAATGTTGGTACCTACAATTTTGAGGTAGTAAAGGACTTCGTCTACCTCGGCACCGCCATAAACACAACAAATAACATCAGTTGTGAAATACGAAGAAGAATAGTGTTGGCTAACAGATGCTACTTTGGGCTGAGTAAGCAGTTTAGATTCCTAAAGCCACCTCTCGTCAAACAAAAGTAACACTTTACAAAACACTGATACTACCCGTGCTAATGTATGGTTCCGAAGCATGGGTACTTGCTCAAGCAGATAAGGCAGTGCTTGGTGCGTTCGAGAGAAAAATTCTTCGAAAGATCTACGGGCCAATCTGTGTTGACGGCGAATATCGGCGTCGTATGAACAACGAGCTGTATCAACTATACAATGACATCAATGTAGTTGAACGAATCGAGATACAACGATTGTGATGGCTAGGCCATGTTATAAGAATGAGTGATGATGAACCCGCTAAAAAGGCGTATAAATACGGGCCGCATGGAGGTTCTCGCAGATCTGGAAGGCCAAAGCTTCGTTGGATCGAACAAGTCAAACGAGATATCAGAAAGCTACATATCCCAGATTGGGAAAATACGGCAGCAAACAGAGAGGATTGGAGATTTTTTTCTTAGTTCGGCTTATGGAACAAATGTTCTGTAAAAGGCCAGCTAAGTAAGTAAGTAACAAAATTCCGCATAGTAACCAAGCTTAACTTTCGTCTGTCACAAAAACAACGTCCTAATATGCCTGATGATTGTACTTAACCACCCGTGAAACGTAGCATAATGCTTGGATGTGTGGGACTTCGGTAGCCTCCTAAATTTTCAATGTACCTCTTAGGTCATAACAGCTCAAGTCGAAAGAGAATTAAATAAAATATCTACAAATGACCTTCGCTATCTATTTATTTGAGAAATTTGTCTTTTTAGGCGAAGATCATTTTTAGTATTAATTTTTTAATTAATTTCTCGTTGGAAATCGAGCTTTATAATCAATAATGCATTTGAAAAAGGAAAGCCGATGACTCGAACCCACACACCCACCACTATGTGACATGACATGTTTCGCCTTTGGTAATGAAGGCTCCTCAGACATATCGGATGTGGGACGGCTTCGCTATCATCTAACTTTTACTCTTTCAAATGCAATTTGTTTTTTTACAACTCTGAATGTTTTTTGTTCAGTAATTGTATGGCTCTCATGACTAACGCTTAGCGTAGTCTTTGAAAGTTATGTTTGAACAAAATATTACGAAATGTTAAGTTTGGACCAAATCGGATACATGCGTCCAAACATAATTGAGTTCTAAACCCATTTCTTCGATGAGGCAAAGTTTTGTTCGTATCAAAGAATAAGTACCCTCTCTAATATAAAAGCTGAGAGTATAAATATTCAATCATTTTTCTCTTTAGAGAGAGCCTTTCAAAATCCCTAAAAACGCAGCAAATTTTCTACTTAATAACCGAGGTCTTTAAGGGAGGTCTCAAACAGCCCTACATAATTCAAAATGTGTCTCCTTAGAAATCGCGATTTCTAACTGCAAAATTTTCTGACCATTTTCACACAGAATTACAAACTTATAAATAAAGGAATTGCCTCCTTCAAAAGTTTGGAATCTTTCATAAAGTAAATAGTTCTCAAGACTACCCATAACATAATCCATTCCAATCTAATAAAACCCTGTGGTATTAAACAATTATTCCACCAATTTTGTTAGTAGCCAACATAAAATAAATGCCAAATACTTCAATATTTTTGTTACTAATTTACCAACACATAATAATAAAACTTGTTGTTGTTAGTACTATTCCTAAGCTGGCTTATTTTTTTGGATATATAAAAGTATTGTTTGTAAACATGTTTCAACATACCTCACGAGTATCCTGTGCTATACTATGATTTTGCATTTGTTGCGACTGTTGTTGTTGCTGCTGCTGTTGTTGTCGATCATCATAATCCAACTTATAGGTAAGATCTAAGTTATCATTATCATCATCGAATTCATTTTGACTACTAGAAATACTTAAGTTATCCATTTGACCGCATATTTTATGCCATTCAGGATTATTTTTGGCCATGGATTCAACCTGTTGCCATAGGCCCTCGCGTTGAGACATTTTTTCGCGTTCCCT